>NC_052156.1:138168517-138173825 GCF_902713615.1 Scyliorhinus canicula
CATAGGGTTTCGCTGTATGAAGGTGACTTAAGCATTTCAGAACCATTGTAGGGAATTGGTAGTATTATCGGCATTTTGGTGGACTTTGGTCGGTTTTCTGGATACAAGTTGAACATGGGAAAGAACGAGGTGTTCCCGATTTTGAGACCAGAGGACAGGAGATCAGGTTAGAGCTGCCGTTCAAGGTGGTGGGGAAAGTTTCGGGAATCTGGGCATTCAGGTGGCGAGGTGTTGGGCACAGCTGCATAGGTTAAATTTGGCTCACTTGGTGGAGCAGATGATGGGGCTTTTAAGACGTGGGATGTGCTGCCATTGTCATTGGCGGACGGGTGCAGACAGTGAAGATGATGGTGCTGCTAAGGTTCCTGTTTATATTTCAGAACTTCCCAATCTTCGTTCCGAAGTCATTCTTTAAAAAGGTCGATGTGTTGACCTCTGAGTTTGTGTGGGCAGAGCAGCCTCTGTGGGTCAAGAGGGTTTTCTTGGAGTGTGGGCAAGGAGGGGGAGGGTTGGCATTGCCAAATATAATTAATTACTACTGGGCGGCTAACATCGTTATCATCAGGAAATGGGTAGCGGGGCGGATGGAGGTGGCTTGCAGGGGAATGAGTTTAGGGGCATTATTGACAGCACCTCTGCTGTTCTCGCCGGCCAGGTACTCCGCGAGCCCAGTGGTGGTGTCGGCATTGAGGATTTGGAGGCAGTGGAGGCAGGACTTGAGACTGGAGGGTGCCTTGGTGTGAGCACCGATTTGTGATAACCATAGGTTTGCACCGGCGGAGCTGGATGCAAGGTTTCGGGGGTGGCGGCTGGCGGGGATTGAGTGGTTTGGGGATCTGTTCATAGGGGACAGCTTTGTGAAATTAAGAGGACCTGGAGGAGGAATATGTGCTGCTCTCCGGGGGAATGGTATTAGGTACTTACAGTTCTGGGAATTCGTGAGTGAGGTGCCTTCCTTTCCCGGGTTGCTGTCCCTGGGGCTGCAAGATAAGGAGTTGTCAAGGCAGTGGGTAGGGGAGGGGAAGGTGTCCGAGGTTTACAAAGACTGTGAGGGAGCTGCGATAGGAGATGTTAAATTGAAGTGGGAGGAGGAGCTGGGGGGGGGGGGGGGGGGGGGGGGTGGAGGCTGGGACGTGGGAGGAGGTCCTGCGGTGGATGAATGCATCCTCGTCATTTGTGAGATGGTGGTCCACAGGGTGCATATGACGGTGGCTGGGATGAGTAGGTTCTTTGAGGGAGTAGAGGACAGGTGTGGGCAGGGTGGCCTGCAAGCCATGTCCACATGTTTTGGGCGTGTCCAAACTGAAGGTTCTGGCAGGGGTTTGTGGACGTAATGTCCGAGGTGTTGGGGGCGAAGGTGGAGCAAACCCAGGGGTAGTAATATTTGGGGTATTGGAAGATCCGAGTCCAGGGGGTGAGAGAGGCCAATATTTTGGCCTTTGCCTCCCCAATAGCCTGGAGACGGATTTTGCTTGGGTGGAGGGACTCTGAGCTGCCGAAAACAGGGGTGTGGGTTAGCGACCTGACGGAATTCCTGGGGTTGGAAAGAATCAAGTTCGTCTTGAGTGGGGTCGGGTTGGGTTCGCCCGGAAGTGGAAGCCATTCAGTGAGGTGTCAGCAGAGCGGGAGAGGGGGAATAAGGGGGCTAAAATGGGGAAGGCAGGACGGAGGGGGGGGGGGGGGGTGCTGGTTATTAATGTTGTACAATTTTGCTTCTGCTTGTTTTTTTTTGTTTGTTGTTTGCTTACATAAAGCTTGAATAAAATATTTTTTTTTAAAAGAATGCAGCATCACAAAAATAAGCAATATAACTGTGTTTGTGAAAGACCATCCAGATGCACACATAGGGATCGCAACAAATGTTACGCGTTCGGGCAGACAAACAAACTTCATGGGTGGACTACTTTCCAGTCATTGGGGTTGACTCTGCCTCCAAGTATTATTCTTGAAGTATAAAATCTGCTGTTTGTTTCAGGAGATGCTTCTGATGAGTTGAGCCTTTCAAAGCAGTATGCATAGACAGCTGGCTAGGTGTGCTAAAAGCCCATGCTCTCCGATTAGGGGCCTGGGCTGGGGGCTGCAAGACTGGACTAGGCGATAAAGGACTATGGCTGTGGATCAGGTATCCGCATCTCTACATCAGGGAGCTGCTCAAGGATCTGAGGTCCATGATTGGGACAGGACACGACCAGAGGACCTGCTGTAGGGAGTGGAGTTTGCATGGTTGACTCCATAATTGACAGCTGTGGAAGACGTAGACTGCTCAGTTGGTGTTGGAGCTTGCAGGCGGAGGTCAAACGGTTGGGGAGCATTAGCTATGGCTGGTAGAAGCATAGCTGGAAGTGGAGCAGATCGCAGAGCCAGTACAGAAGGAAGGAATCTTGTAGAATTCATAGAATTATCATAGAATTTACAGTGCGGAAGGAGGCCATTCGGCCCATCGAGTCTGCACCGGCTCTTGGAAAGAGCACCCTACCCAAGGTCAACACCTCCACCCTATCCCCACAACCCAGTAACCCCACCCAACACTAAGGGCAATTTTGGACACTAAGGGCAATTTATCATGGCCAATCCACCTGAACTGCACATCTTTGGACTGTGGGAGGACACCAGAGCATCCGGAGGAAACCCACGCAGACACGGGGAGAACGTGCAGACTCCGCACAGAGACTGACCAAGCGGGGAATCGAACCTGGGACCCTGGTGCTGTGAAGCCACAGTGCCATCCACTTATGCTATTGTGCTGCCCAGATGCTAAGTCTCAGCCCTGTCAAGAAAAAGGAATCTGCACATTGGTGAACTGGTCTCTCTGTGTCCTTAGAACAAAGGCAGGAGTGGAGTCTTTCTCGTGATGGACTGGGTCAAAGCTGTGATAGGGCCTCTTGTGTTGTACAAGCTCACGTCCGGCTCTACTACCGGGTTCTTGTTGGGGTTCTTAATCTCCTGAGCTCAATCAAATGTTGTATTTCTAAAGTCTCCAAACAGGATGGAAAACCCAGGGACAGAATCAGTCTGTGTGACAACCTGGGGACCATCTAGTGGACACACCTCAATGCAGAATGTAGAGAGCATCCATGAAGATATCATGGTGTTCATTGGCAATGATGCAAGCAGCTGTCTTAACTAAAATGAGTTGTCCCTCATGCCTTGTAATATCAGCACCATCTTTTGAAGGTTACTCAAAAAACTGGGGAATGACCGTATGTGGGATGGTCTAGACCAGGGGTGGGCAAACTTTTCCGTGCAAGGGCCACATTCAGAAATTCACAATTTTAAAGGGCCGCATAGTATATTAAGTAAAATAATTAATATTTAAAATAGCCAAAATAAAAGGTTTTTAAAGAGAAAAAAGCAATTAATTTTTATTAATTAATATTTTAAAGTAGAAACTTCACATGAAACACATGTTGTGCTGAGCAATGATCACTCTACTCAAGTCAACGTATCCACCCTATACCAGTAACCCAACAGCCCCCCCCCCCCCCCTCCCCCCCCCATTAACCTTAAATTTTTTTTTTAAAATTTTTATTTTAAAAAAAAATGTTATAGAACATAGAATGATACAACGCAGTATCATTGTTGTCGATGTTGCACCGACATGGAAAAAATCTAAAGGCCATCTAACTTACACTATGCCCTTATCATCCATATGCTTATCCAATAAATTTTTAAATGCCCTCAATGTTGGCGAGTTCACTACTGTTGCAGGTAGGGCATTCCACGGCCTCACCACTCTTTGCGTAAAAAACCCACCTCTGACCTCTGTCCTATATCTATTACCCCTCAATTTAAGGCTATGTCCCCTCGTGCTAGCCACCTTATGACTTGATCTTGGTGGGCCGCATAAAGACCTTCGGTGGGCCGCAGTTTGCCCACCCCTGGTTTAGACAGCGTGGCAGCTAGCTGTAACCTGTTCAAATTGGGGGATGACCGGTTTTGAGATAATGGGTGACCAACAAGTGGGTGTAGAGCAGTGATGAGGCCTTCCAGAACATGACGCAGATTAATGATGCATTCTCTGTGGCAAGGGGCTCATTGCACCAAATGATGAGCAAATCATCACATATGATAACCTAGGGGTGGCATTTAACTTGGTAAGCTTCATTGATGGATGGGTGCCTTCCAACAGGTATGATGTGGAGATGCCGGCGTTGGACTGGGGTGAGCACAGTAAGAAGTCTTACAACACCAGGTTAAAGTCCAACAGGTTTGTTTCAAACACGAGCTTTCGGAGCACGGCTCCTTCTTCAGGTGAATCACCTGAAGAAGGAGCCGTGCTCCGAAAGCTCGTGTTTGAAACAAACCTGTTGGACTTTAACCTGGTGTTGTAAGACTTCTTACTGTTCCAACAGGTAGGCATGTATGTGATGAACGGGGTGGCATTTGGATTGGATTGTTGACCTGACACATCATCATGTAAACAGTGGAATCAGAGGTCTCGTGTCTGAGGAACAGACTTGACACGTGGACATTGCTGCTTGCAAAATCTGATCAGCTATTCACACATCAGTTGACTTGCTGTGGAAAGGCCAGTTTTTAAGAGGCCTACATAGAAGGTTTTATGTCTGTGAGGACACCGGGATGGTGTTTGGACTGAACAATATATATAGGCTGAAATGTTTGGTTGAAGCTGTGATGGACACAGCTTCAAGTTCATAAGGCAATCAAGTGAATTGCTGACGACACAGTTTGACACTGAAAAAACCCAGCAAGGTTGAGTCTCTTGGTCTGGGTCACATGGTGGATGTGATTCCATGCTTATGTAGAATTATAATATTCTAAGGACAGATTGTGTCATTTTGAAGTGTGTGCAGAGATAACCTGGTCCTTTGATTTGACTGATGTCTGGCAGTTACAGTGTCCAAGGGGATGGTGTATAAGGCACTGAGAACGGACTCTCAAAAGCCTCTTGTAAGCGACAATGAAATGACTCCTGTCAGAAACTGTCTCTGGTAGAGACAGTGGTCATGCACTGTGGGCTAGCTTACAAGGTGCCCAGGAACCAAATCCATCCCAGAATAAGTTGTAGTCTTAGGGCAGATGGGTGGAGAATCACATTGTGGTTGCCAGTTGTAAAGAAGGTCTTTAGCACTGTTGTCACCAAAGTACAGATCATCGGTAAGCTTGACAGCTATAAGATCACCAAAGACATGGAATCGCAAGGGTAATTTCAGATCCAGACATGCCCATGGGGGATTAAATGTATACACGGATACATTTGTGTGGTGTGACCACTCCTCAGTACTTCACAGAAGATTGTGCTGATGGAATCTGCAAAAAGGCATTGGTCAGATCTGCTGCAGTGATG
>NC_052156.1:143509217-143669733 GCF_902713615.1 Scyliorhinus canicula
AGCGAGAGGTGGAAAGGGAGAGCGAGAAGGGGAAAGGGAGAGCAAGAAGGGGGAAGGGAGAGCGAGAGGGGGAAAGGGAGAGCGAGAGGAGGAAAGGGAGAGTGTTAGAGGGGGAAGGGAGTGCGAGAAAGCGGTAGAGAGTGCGAGAGTGAAAAGGTGAGACAGAAGTAGGTCTGCACAAGAGGGACTTCATGAGCAGGACTGAGTGAGAGATATTGCAAAAGTGGGTGAGTGAGCCATGTAGAAAAAAGCACGTGCATGAGGTTTCGGGGCACTGGCATGCCAAAGTGTCTTGGAGGAGTATTGGGGTCGGGGATTGAAATGTGGAGGACAGAGAGGAGAACCTTGGTCTGGCAGGGTCTGAGACTGTATGATAAGAAAATGCGTAAAAGAATATGAAGGATGATATACTGAAGAGTAAGAAATGTTACAAGAGATAAAAAGTTAAAATCTTGAAGCAAGGAAAGGAAAACACTTGATGAACTAAATGGAGGAAAGTGGGTGGAGGGAGACAAATAAATGAGCCAAGAGCAGAAGAAAAGACAGGACAATTAGAAATAGGAGTGAAACAATAGGAAAGAAATGAACAGCAAAGACTAAATGGGAGAACTGTGGATTACTGGACCCAGTGAATCACAACATGAAAAGTTTGAGTATGCCTATTGTAAGAATTTTATTGATGCTCTTTTAAAGGAAACAAATTTGGTGTATACAAATGTCTTGACCGCTGAGGAGTTCTATTTCTGGGAGGCAGAATAATTTAATTGCAATTCTGAAGAGCTGCCATCAGTATAAACAATCTCTGCACAGCAAAAGCAACAAATTACTCACCGGTTTCTGCTGCGGGGCAGTACTCACTGCAGAAATAAAACAAAAAATAGTCAGCATCATGAAATGAAAGGCTACATACAAACTGTGCTGCTTATTTCACAATTTGTCGTTGTTTTATCATCAAGGATACTGGAGGCAATGAGCACCATACACGTCCAACCACATTAAACATTTATTGCATTAAAGAAATCTTGTTTTGAGACGATAAACATTAAAAAGAGTTATGGTTTTGGTTAAGCAATTTGTCAATGTAAGTTATCCCCGTCTCATCTGCAGAGGAGTGTGGGTATAGAGTGGGTATAGCATTTCATAGATTATTGCAACAGGCTGCCAGAGCATGCTGCCAGCCATCTTACTAACTCTGCCTTTTTGGTTTTTTTACTACCTCCTGTGGTGGAGGTCATGAAAAGAGCAAAGATTCGATCAACAATCATTTCACTCTGCGGCACTGAGCCTTTGTAATCTTACGTGCAGTGCCAAAGCACAACTTTAAAATGCTAACATTGATATACAATTTGAGACAAAAACTATAAACAAATCTGCCTTCTATTCAAAACTAAGTCACGCATATAGTTACATATGCTGTAGATGTAATAGGTAGAGCCCGATGACCATATTGCTCACAAGGCCCCAAATCAACTCAAAATGGATTTAGCCTTCCATCAGGACTATCAGGCAGCCACCCAAAAAGCGCTCAGGAAAATATCTACACTGAAGGCTTTGATTTTTCTGATACAAGACCATAAGACCATAAGACATAGGAGCAGAATTAGGCCACTCAATCCTGTCTGATATTTTTCTCATCCCTATTCTCCTGCCTTCTCCCCATAACCCCTGATCCCCTTATTAAGCAAGAATCTATCTATCTCTGTCTTAAAGACAATCAGTGAATTGGCCTCCACAGCCTTCTGTGGCAAAGAGTCCCACAGATTCACCACCTTGTGGCTGAAGAAATTCCTCTTCGTTTCTGTTTTAAAGGATCGTCCCTTTAGTCTGAACTGGTGTCCTCTGCTTCTAGTTTTTCCTACAAGTGGAACATCTTCGCCATGTCCACTCTATCCAGGCCTCGCAGTATCTTGCAAGTTTCAATAAGATCCCCCCTCATCCTTCTAAACTCCAACGTGTACAGACCCTGAGTCCTCAACCGTTCCTCATACAGCAAGCTCTTCATTCCAGGGATCATTCTTGTGAACCTCCTCTGGACCCTTTCCAAGGCCAGCACATCCTTCCTTAGATACAGGGCCCAAAACTGCTCACAGTACTCCAAAAGGGGTCTGACCAGAGCCTTACAGAGCCTCAGATGTACATCCCTAGTCTTGTATTCTAGCCCTCTCGACATAATTGCTAACATTGCATTTGCCTACCTAACTGCCGACTGAACATGCACGTTAACCTCAAGAGAATCGTGAACACGGACTCCCAAGTCCCTTTGTGCTTCTGATTTCCGAAGCATTTCCCCATTTAGAAAAAAGTCTATGCCTCCATTGTTCCTTCCAAAATGCAGAACCTTTTCCACATTGTATTCCATCTGCCACTTCATTGCCCACTCTCCTCACCTGTCCAAGTCCTTCTGCTGCCCCCCTGCTTCCTTAATACTACCTGTCCCTCTGCAGATCTTTGTATTATCTGCAAACTTAGCAACAGTGCCTTCAGTTCCTTCTTCCAGATCATTAATGTACATTGTGAAAAGTTGTGGTCCCAGCACCGACCCCTGAGACACACCACTTGTCACCGGCTGCCATCCTGAAAAAGAGCCCTTTATCCCCACTCACTGCCTTCTGCCAGTCACCCAATCCTCTATCCATGCCAGGATCTTACCCTTAACACCCTGGACTCTTAACGTATTCAAGCCTCCTATGCGGCACCTTGTCAAAGGCCTTCTGGAAATCTAAATAAATCACGTCTACTGGTTCTTCCTTGTCTAACTACCTTGTTACTTCCTCAAACAACTCTAACAGATTTGTCAGACATGGCCTCCCCTTGCGAAGCCGTGCTGACTCAGTCCTATTTTATCATGCACTTCCAAGTACTCCGTGATTTCATCTTCAATAATGGACTCTAAAATCTTACCAATGACCAAAGTCAGGCTAACTGGCCTATAATTTCCCATCTTCTGACCCCCTCCCTTCTTAAACAGCAGTGTTACATTAGCGTTACAGTGTAGAGCTGGAAGTTCTGGTTTATCAAAAATTTGGGGTAGGGTTTTTGCCCCAACATGGACTCATAAATGGAGATGGGGTGGGTACTTTGTAATTTTGCTTTGAGAATTCTTAATTGGATGGTGAGCATGCTCTCCTGTCACTAATTAGCCAATCCAGCCCAAATTAAAGTTGGCTTGTGGCACGGTGGAACATTGGTTAGCACTGCTGCCTTACAGCGCCAGGAACCAGTATTCAATTCTGGGCTTGGGTGATTGTCGGTGTGGAGTTTTCACTTTCTCCCCATGTCTGCGTGGGTTTCTTCTGGGTGCCCCAGCTTCTTCCCACAGTCCAAGGCTGTGCAGGTTAGGTGGATTGGCCATACTAAATTTCCCGTTGTGTCCAAAGATGCACAGGTTAAGAGGGGTTACGGGGTTAGTGCCAGGGAATGGGTCTAGCTAGGGTACTCTTTCAAAGGGTCAGTGCAGACTCGATGGGCCAAATGTTCTCTTTCTACACTACAGTATAGGAATTCTATGCTGCTCCAAACTCAGTGCTGGGTCTGGACCTATGTTGGATGCTGATGTTATTGTGCTGACCCAAAATGGAAAACGTCAATCAGACTGATAGCGTGAAAGCAATAGAGAACTAAATTTATTTTGTTTTTTTAATTCTAGAGTACCCAATTATTTTTTCCAATTAAGGGGCAATTTAGCGTGGCCAATCCACCTATCCTGCACATCTTTTGGGTTGTGGGGGTGAAACCCACGCAGACACGGGGAGAAGGTGCAAACTCCTCATGGACAGTGACCCAGAGCCGGGATTCGAACCCGGGTCCTCATCGCCGTAGGCAGCAATGCTAACCACTGTGCCACCGTGCTGCCCAGAGCTAAATTAACAAACAAAGATACAGAGTTTTGTATCAACTCAGTAGATAAGAAGTCAGAGGCACAAATAAAGTCAGGCGATAGATGAAGTTCTCTGTTGCTGCAACCATGAGTTCCAAGGGTTGTATCATCTATCAAGGCATTACAGGCATCCCATTGTAGCTGGAAAATAACTTCAGAGTAGGAAGTTGACTATCTCAGTATCATGGTCCACTTTAGGAATCGACGAATAGGCAAAACTAGGAATGTTCTTCTCAGAGAGTTTCGAAGAGCTGGAGTCCAAATTGAAATGGAAAATCTTGCAGGATGGTTCCTGAACCACATGGAAATTGTGACAGGGATAAACTGATTAGAAGGCTACAGGCAGGGGAGAAAGAGTAGCGCGAGAGACAAGGGTTTTGATTCATGAAGCATTAGCACCAGTTCCAGGGAAAGCGAGACCTGTTCAGTTATAACATGCTTAACGTGAACAATGGGCAGCAATGGTAGCACAGTGGTTAGCATAGTTGCTTCACAGCTCCAGGGTCCCAGGATCGATTCCCGGCTTGGTTTTGTGTGGAGTCTGCACATTTTCCGTGTCTGCGTGGGATTCCTCCGGGTGCTCCGGTTTCCTCCCACAGTCCAAAGATGTGCAGGTTAGGTGGATTGGCCATGCTAAATTGCCCTTAGTGTCCAAAAATGTTAGGTGGGGTTACAGGGTTACGGGGTGTTGGAACCAACAATTCTACGGACACGTGCTTGTAGGATTAGAATAGCGGTTTTAATATACTTACAACAGAGCCAGCCTGTTAGCCGTTGAACTTTCGGTGAACTGGCCGGCTGACCCTGTGGCACTGATCTTTATACAGCAGCTCCTGGGGGAGGATCCTGGGCGGAGCCAGGGGAGGAGCCCCGTACAACTCTCAAGCATTCCCAGAGCTACTCCCCCTGGAGGTCAGATAGTGCAACTGCACTTACAATATACTTACAATATAGACACATGTATATACAGGTTATGATCCGGTATGAATCACATTCACCACATTCACCCCCTGTGAAAAAAATCGAGTCCAGCGGGGGTGGTGGCTCACAGAGTTAGTCTGTCCGGTGGACGAATTGTTCTTTTCGATCTGCGGAACACCGGGGTTGCAGCCTCTTGCGGTGGCTGGGTGGGTGTTGAGAGCTGGAGTACGATGGCAGACTCCGGGGCGGGTCTCGTCCGAACTTTATACACCTCTGGCTCGACCGGAGACCTGGGGCGCTGGGGGCGGGCTAGTTCTGGCGCGTGGAACCAGTGGGGTGAGCATGCGGGATCGGGGGCGCGAGGGGGCGGCAGCATAGGGAACAGTGTAAAGGGTTCCTCAGTGGGGGTAGGGGGGGGCTGGATCCAGCGGGTGCCAGGTCCCGAAGGGATACTGTGTCCTGGCGACCGTCCGGGAACTCCACGAATGCATACTGGGGGTTGGAATAAAGGAGGCGCACCTTTTCAACAAGGGGGTCGGTTTTGTGCCCCCTGACGTGCTTCCTCAAGAGGACCGGGCCTGGTGTCCTCAGCCACGCCGGAAGTGAGACTCCCGTGGTAGTGCCCCTAGGAAAAATGAAGAGTCGCTCGTGAGGGGTTTGATTTGTAGCTGTACAGAGGAGGGATCTGATAGCGTGGAGCGCGTCTGGGAGGACTTCTTGCCATTGGGAGACTTGGAGTTTTCTAGACCGGAGGGTCAGCAGGACGGTCTTCCAGACCGTCGCGTTCTTCCTCTCCACCTGCCCGTTCCCCCTGGGATTGTAACTGGTAGTCCTGCTCGAGGCGATGCCCTTGTCGAGCAGGTACTGACATAGCTCGTCGCTCATGAAGGACGAACCCCGGTCGCTGTGCACATAGCTGGGGAAACCGAACAGGGTGAAGACACTATGCAGGGCCCTCATGACTGTGTTGAGGTCATATCAGGGCATGGAATGGCAAAAGGGAATCGGGAGAACTCGTCGATGATGTTGAGGAAATAGATGTTCTTGTTAGTGGAGGGGAGTGGCCCTTTGAAATCGATCGCAAGGCGTTCAAAGGGCCTAGAAGCCTTGACCAGGTGGTCTGGTCTATAGAAGTGCGGTTTGCACTCCGCACAGATCGGGCAGTCCCTGGTGACCGCTTTTACCTCCTCGTTGGAGAAAGGCAGGTTTCGGGCTCTGATGTAGTGGGCGAGCCGGGTGACCCCTGGATGGCAGAGGTCCACGTGGATGGCTTTCAGACGGCTGATCTGCGCGCTGGCGCATGTCCCGCGGGATAGGGCATGCGAGGGCTCGTTGTGCTTCCCCGGTCGATATTTAATATCGTAACTATAGGTGGAGAGTTCAATCCTCCACCGAAGGATTTTATCATTTTTTATTTTGCCCCTTTGCGAGTTGTCAAACATAAAGGCAACCGATCGTTGGTCGGTGATGAGGATGAGCCTCCTACCTGCGAGGTAGTGCATCCAGTGACAAACAGCCTCCACGATGGCTTGCGCTTCCTTCTCGACTGAGGAGTGTCGGAGTTCTGAAGTGGATAGGGTACGGGAAAAAAATGCAACGGGCCTCCCTGCCTGATTTAAGGTGGCTGCTGGAGCTACCTCCGAGGCGTCGCTCTCAACCTGAAAGGGAGTGGATTCATCCACCGCCCGCATGGCTGCTTTGGCGATGTCCTCCTTGATGCAGCTGAAGGCCTGGTGCGCCTCAGCAGATAGGGGAAATCGTGTGGCCTTAAAGAGTGGGCAGGCTTTGTCCGCATATTGAGGGACCCACTGGGCGTAGTATGAAAAGAACCCCAAGCACCGTTTGAGGGCCTTGGGGCAATGAGGGAGGGGGAGTTCTAAGCGGTCCGGGTCTGGGCTCAGGACTCCGTTCTCCACGACGTAGCCGAGGATGACCAGTCTGTTTGTGCAGAAAACGCATTTCTCCTTGTTATAAATGAGATTTAATTTCTGTGCCGTTTGGAGAAAACGGTGGAGGTTGGTGTCGTGGTCCTGCTGGTCATAGCCGCAGATGGTAACATTGTCCAGATACGGAAACGTGGCCCGCAGCCCGTACTGGTTTACCATTCGGTCCATTGCTCGTTGGAACACCGAAACCCCGTTGGTGATGCCGAAGGGAACCCGGAGGAAATGGAAGAGGCGGCCATCGGCCTCGAACGCTGTCTAGTGGCGGTCCTCCGGGCGGATTGGGAGCTGGTGGTATGCAGACTTCAGATCCACCGTGGAAAATAGCCGATATTGGGCGATCTGATTAACCATGTCTGCAATTCTGGGGAGGGGATATGCGTCTAGGAGCGTAAAGCGATTTATGGTCTAGCTATAGTCGACGACCATGTAAAATTTTTCCCCGGTCTTGACGACCACCACCTGAGCTCTCCAGGGACTATTACTGGCCTCTATGATCCCCGCACTGAGCAGCCGTCGGTCCTCCGAACGGATAAAGACCCTATCTTGTAGGCTGTATCGCCTGCTGCAAGTAGCTACTGGCTTGCAATCTGGAGTGAGATTGGTGAAGAGAGGGGGGGGGGGGGAGATGCGCAGCGTGGCTAGGCTGCAGATAGTGAGTGGGGGCAGGGGCCCGCCGAAGCTGAGGATGAGGCTCTTGAGGTTGCACTGGAAATCCAGGCCTAATAAGAGTGCTGCGCAGAAGTTGGGCAGGACGTAAAGTTTAAATTTAGAATAACTAGCGCCTCGAATTGTGAGCATAGCGACGGTGCGTCCTTGGATTTGGACTGAGTGGGAGCCCGAAGCGAGGGCGATAGTTTGGCTCACCGGAAAAATAGAAAGTGAACAGCGTCTTACCAGCTCTGGATGTATAAAGCTCTCGGTGCTCCCGGAGTCAAAGAGGCATGGCGTGCTGTACCCGTTGATCTGGACCTCCGCCATCGAACTTCGTAGGTGCTTGGGGCGGGATTGATCCAGGGTGACCGCGTTGAGTTGCGGGCTGCGTGGTGATTGCCCGAGGAAGTCGTATTCTTCAGATGAGCTTTCTGAGCATGCCGATGCAGATGGTGCCCGTGGATCGCACGTGGTGAGCGGCGAGGAAGATGGCGGCCCCCATGAGTCGCACGTGGCCGGCCGCATGGTGGGGGTTTGCCAAGGTGGCGGCCCCCATGGATCACACGTGGCGGGAGGGGGCGGAGTCGGGGCATAGGCCGCAGCGTTTCAGGCCGCGCGGGCCCGCTGGTGTTGGGAGCGATTTGTTCTCTCTGCAGGGGAGTTAAAAACTGGGGCCCTTTTCGTGAGGCACACTCTGGCATAGTGGCCTTTCTTCCTGCAGCTGCTGCAGGTCGCGGATCAGGATGGGCAGTGCTGCCGCGGGTGCTGGCTTTGGCCACAGAAATGGCAGGCTGGGGCAGCTGAGTAGCTGGCTGGAGCAGCTGAGTAGCTGGCTGGGGCAGCAGAGTAACTGGCTTTGGCAGCGCAGTAGCTGGGGGGCCGTGCGGCACAGGCCTGGGGGGACTGTTGGTTGGGGGTCCACGATGGGGTCGCGGGGTCTGCGGGAAACGACGCGAGGCTGCGGAAGGAAACTTCCATAGTGGTAGCAGCCTCCACAGTAGTGTCTAAGTCCTGGGCCCCCTTTTCTAGCAGTCTTTGGCGCACATAGTTAGACCTAAGGCCCGCTACGAAAACGTCCCACACAGCAAGCTCCCTATGCTCAGCCGCGGTAACGGCTTGATAATTACAGTCATTGGAAAGGTTGTTCAATTCCCATACAAATTCGGCAAGCGTTTCTGTCGGCCGCTGACGGCGAGTTGCAAACACGTGGCATGCATAAACCTCGTTAATGGGCCAGCGCTGAGGTGTAAGAACCGGCCGGATTCAACTGTGTGGAGATTCTGTGGCTTACCCTAGCGTGTAGTAGGCTGAGTTTTTGTTCCTCCGTTGTTCCAGCAATGCTGGCTTCTGCCAGGTAGGCTTTAAAACATCTCAGCCAGTGGAAAAAAATTTCCTTAGCCTCTGCATCCTGTGGGTCGAGTTCTAGGCGTCCGGGCTTGAGGGCTGCTTCCATGATTTCTTCGACTGTTTCCTAAGTATATTAAATTGTTGGAACCAACAATTCTACGGACACGTGCTTGTAGGATTAGAATAGCGGTTTTAATATACTTACAACAGAGCCAGCCTGTTAGCCGTTGAACTTTCGGTGAACTGGCCGGCTGTCCCTGTGGCACTGATCTTTATACAGCAGCTCCCGGGGGAGGAGTCCTGGGCGGAGCCAAGGGAGGAGCCCTGTACAACTCTTGAGAGGGGTAAATTTAAAAGGAGTTATGACAAATGTGAAGGCTGTAGAGCAGAGGCGCAATTTAGTTAAAGAAAAAAGAAGAATGGGTCAGGAAGGGACAGACATATTTACAAGGTAATCGGGCATTAGGGACCGAAGTGATATTGCAGAAAAAGAGAAAAAAGTTAAGCAGAAAGCATGTTCAAATGTGTAACACATTCACAATCAAATAGCTGAATTAATGCCACAGATGGAACGAAACTAGTTTGATCTAATAGCCTTTATGGAAACTTGGTTGCAGAGTGACTAAGGTTGGGTAGTAAATATTACAAGATACTTGACCGTTAGAAGATAAAGACAAAATGGAATGGGGTGGGGTAGCCCTAATAATAAAGGGTGGGATAAATACAGTGGAGATAAAGGATATTAGAATGTAAAATCAAGATGTACAATCACTTTGGCAGGGGCTAAGAAACAGCAAGGGGCAGAAAACACTGGTACTCATAGGCTACAGACTAGTGTTTATAGTGCCAAGCAGAGTATAAATCAGGGAATTAGAGGTACATGTCACAAAAATAATAGATTAGAAATATGGGACTTTAATCTTCATATAGACTGGAGAAACCACATTTTCAGAAATAGCTGAAGAATTAGATCAGAAGTGCATTCAAAATCATTTTCTCGGCCAGTCTGTAAAGGAGCCAACTAGGAAACAGGCTATCGTCCTTGAACGCTGTGCAATGAATGACGGTTGATATTACTTTGTAGAAAAGAAGCCTCGAAGAATGATCATAATATAATTAATTCTATCTTGAGTTTGAGTGTGATTTAGGGCAGGGTTTTTCAAACTGCGGGCTGTGACCCGCGGATGGGTCAAGCGCAGGTGTCAGGAGGGTCATGGAGCAATCAGTTGCAGCCTTCCCGACCTCGGAAGAAGTGCCCAATGGCCGCAACTGGCTTTTAAGAATCCAGGCACGTCAGGTTTTTAACTTGAGAATGCCGGCCCTGACCAGGCTTTAAGTACAGTCATCCCATCAGAAGCGGCAGCAGAGAGCATGTCACCCGTCCGGCACGTATATTGAATTCACTCGCCCTGTACATCCGAGCATTTGCCGCAAAATCACGGAGGAGAGATTCCTCCATTTTCTAGCTGCCAGCAAGCAAGGCAACAGGACTGTGAAGAACTGAAGATGGATCATTTTGTGATAGGGAAGAGAAGGGGCCATAGACATAAATAGGCCAGAAATTCATAACTGAATCCGCTGGAGAAACAAGCTCAGGAGAGTCCACGGCAGAACAAAGCAGTGCTGGCGATGAGGTGGTGGCACAGTGGTATAGACGCTGGACTAATAATCCAGAGAAAGACCCAGGGTAATTGATCTGGGAACCTGGGTGTGAATCCTACCACGGCAGGTGGTGGAATTTAAACTTAATAAAAAATCTGGAATTAAAAGTTTAATGATGACCACAAATCTATTGTTGATTGTCGTAGCAACCCATCTGGTCCACCATTCTTCCCTTTTGGGAAGAAAATCTGCCATCCTTACCTGGTCTGGCCTACATGTGACTCCAGACCCACAACAATGTGGTTGTCTCTGAAATGTCGCAAGTCACTCAGAAACACAAAAAGGAATTAAACTGGACAGGCACTGGAAACAATAACGGCAAAACCAGCCCCGTCGCCCCTGCAAAGTCCTCCTTATTAACTCTTGGGGCTTGTGCTTGTGCTAAAGTTGGGAGAGCTGTCTCACAGACGAGTCAAGCAACAGCCAATCATAGTCATACTCCCAAAATCACATCTTACAGACAATATCCCAGACACCACTATCACCATTCCTGAGTATATCCTGTCTCACGGCAAGACAGACCCAGCAGTGGTGGCTCCACAGTGGTATACAGTCGGGAGGGAGTTGTCCTGGGAGTCCTCAACATTGACTCTGGACCCAGCATGGTAGCATAGTGGTTAGCATCAATGCTTCACAGCTCCAGGGTCCCAGGTTCGGTTCCCGGCTGGGTTACTGTCTGTGCGGAGTCTGCACGTCCTCCCCGTGTGTGCGTGGGTTTCCTCCGGGTGCTCCGGTTTCCTCCCACAGTCCAAAGATGTGCGGGTTAGGTGGATTGGCCATGCTAAATTGCCCGTAGTGTCCTAAAAAGTAAGGTTAAGGGGGGGGTTGTTGGGTTATGGGTATAGGGTGGATACGTGGGCTTAAGTAGTGTGATCATGGCTCGGCACAACATCGAGGGCCGAAGGGCCTGTTCTGTGCTGGACTCCGCACAGAATTAAGGTCATCACCAATAAATAAATAGTTTTACAGTTAACAGTTACAACATTTCAACGTGCTTCTCAAAACCTACCGTACGTTCCAATTAAACAAACCCTATATTTCAAATACTGCTTATGTATACAGTGAACAACAGGTTTTACTTGCTTATCTAGGTGCAGAGTCCTTGGAGAGAGAAACCTTTTAGGACTGAACTGAAAATGTTTCTCCTCAGCTTCGAGACCTGTTGGCAACTTCCTTTTCTGACAGACTTGGCCTCTTCAATTAGATTTTTTTTACACTCAAAGCTGCACCTCTTTTAAAATTTCTAATAAATATAGAGTAACCAATTCCTTTTTCCAATTCAGGGGCAATTTAGCATGGCCAATCCACCTATTCCGCACATCTCTGAGTTTGTGGGGGTGAGACCCACGCAGACACGGGGAGAATGGGCAAGCTCCACACGGACAGTGAGCCGGGGCCGTGATTGAACCCGGGTCCTCAGCGCTTTAAGGCAGCAGTGTTAACCACTGCGCCACCGTGCCACCCAAGCATGTGCCTCGACTTGCTTAACCAGGACCAGACAATATTTCACTTTTAATCACAGCTTGAGCAGTCATACTGGCTACGTGCATTTTAACCCAGTTTTTAAAAAAATATTTCATTAAGGTATTTGCAAATTTTTACAACAGTAACATAAACAATGACATCAACATGGTAAAATAAACATTTCCCACCCCCATCCCAATCTTCACACACCTCAACCATACAACAACAATCCGCGCCCCCCCCCCCCCCCCCCCCAAACCTTGGAATACTGCATCTGCTGACATTTTAATTTTCCATGAGAAAGTCGACGAATAGCTGCCACCTCCATGAGAACCCTAATATTGACCCTCTCAAGGCAAACTGTATTTTCTCGAGACTGGTAAACCCAGCCATTTCAATAACCCAGGTCTCTACACTCGGGGGCTTAGAGTCCCTCCACATTGGGTGGGGTTACTGGGTTATGGGGATAGGGTGGAGTTGTTGACCTTGGGTAGGGTGCTCTTTCCAAGAGCCGGTGCAGACTCGATGGGCAGAATGGCCTTCTTCTGCACTATAAATTCTGTGATTCTATGAACTCACTGGAAGTAGAAGCGCCACAAATATCCCCATCCTCGATAATGGAGCAGCCCATCACAATTGTGGTAAAGACAAGGCTGAAGTATTCCTGAAGTATTGGGCAGCACGGTAGCAAAAGTGGAAAGCACTGTGGCTTCACAGCGTCAGGGTCCCAGGTTCGATTCCCCGCTGGGTCACTGTCTGTACGGAGTCTGCACATTCTCCCCGTGTCTGCATGGGTTTCCACCGGGTGCTCTGGTTTACTCCCACAGTCCAAAGACATGTAGGTTAGGTGGATTGGTAATGATAAATTGCCCTAAGTGACCAATAAGGTTAGATGGGGTTATCGGGTCACAGGGATAGGATGGAAGTGAACGCTTAAGTGGGTCGGTGCAGACTTGATGGGCCGAATGGCCTCCGTCTGCACTGTATGTTCTATATGTTCTATTCGCAACAATCTTCAGACAGAAGTGCTGAGTGGATGATCCATCTCAGCCTCCTCCAGAGGTCCCCAGTATCGCAAATGCTAGTTTCAGCCGATTTGATTCACTCCACGTGATATCAAGAAATGGTTGAAGGCACTGGATACTGCAAAAGCTATGGATCCTGACAATATTCCAGCAATAGTCCTGAAGACTTGTGCTTCAGAACTTGCCGCGGCTCTAGCCAAGCTGTGCAGACAAATGTACACAATTGCCCAGGACAAATCCAACTAGGCCAATTACTGCCCCATCAATCTACTTTCTATCATCACCAAAGTGATGGAAGGGTCATCAATAGAGTTATCAAGCGACACTTACTGAGCAATAACCTGCTCACGGAGGCTCATTTTGGGTTCCGCCAGGTTCTTGTAATACGGTTCTTGACCGTATTGCAGCCTTGGTTCAAACATGGACGAGCCAAATGCCAGAGGTGAGGTGAGAGTGACTGCTCTTGATACCAAGGCAGTATTTGACCGCGTACGGCATAAAGGAGCCCTAGAAAAACTGGAGTCAATAGGAATTAGGGGAAACCTCTCCGCTGTTTATCATACCTAGCACAAAAGATAGTTGTGGTGGTTGGAGGTCATCACTACAGGAGTTCCTCAGGGCAATGCACCAGGCCCAGGCCTAAACATTTCAGCTGCTTCATCAATGACTTTCCTTCCATCATAAGGTCAGAAGTGGGGATGTTCGAACAAGACTGCGCAATGTTCAGCACCAATAACAACTCCTCAGATACAAAAGCAGCTCACATCCAAATGCAGCAAGCCTGGACAACATCCTGGCTTGGGCTGACAAATGGCAAGTAACATTTGTGCCACACAAATGCTGGGCAATGAATGACCATCTATGAAATTTCATCCAATGATTTTAAGCAGCACCTATTGTGGAGCAGTACAGCTGTCAGTAGAAAATGCTGCTGCTCCTACTGATGGGTAGTCCTGCTGCTGCACGTGATGTTGCTGCTGCTCACCTTGGTCCTCATTTGAGCTCCAAGGTAAAGCAGCATAAGCAGAGGGTCAGTGCAGACTTGATGGGCCAAATGGCCTCCTTCTGCACTGTAGGGATTTTATGATTCTAAAAGTTGACATAACAATCGCCATTAGCATTCAATGGCATTCCTATGCTGAATCCCCCACTACCAACATCCTGGGAATTACCAGTGACCTGAAGCTGAACTGGACTAGCCATACAAAAACTGTGGCTACCGGAGCAAGTCAAAGGCTAGGAATCCTGTGGCAAGTAATTCACATCCTAACACCCCCCAGCATGTCCACCATCTACAAGGCACGAGTTACCACCTGCTTGCCTCGATGAGTTTAGCTCCAATCAAGACAACTGAGCCCATTCAGGACAAAGCAGCCCCGCTTGATTGCTGCCCCTTCCACAAACATTAAATCCCTCCACTACCGCTGAACAATGGCAGCAGTGCACACCATCTACAAGATGCACTGGAGGGACTCACCAATGTTCCTTAGGCAGTACCTACCAAACCCACAACAACTACCAACTAGAAGGACAAGAGCAGCAGCAACCTGGGAACACCACCTGGAGGTTCCCCTCCAAGCCACTCACCATTCCTGACTTGAAAATATAAGGGCTGGTTTAGCTCAGTGGGCTAGACAGCTAGTTTATGATGCAGAACAAGGCCAGCAGTGCAGGTTCAATTTCCGTACCAGCTTACCCGAACAGGTGCCGGAATGTAGCGACTAGGGGCTTTTCACAGTAATATCATACTTGTGACAATAAAAGGTTATTATTATTATTAAACATATTGCTGTTCATTCACAGGTCAAAATCCTGGAACTCCCCTCCCTAACAGTAGTGTGGGCGTACCTACACCCTCGACTGCAGCAGTTCAAGAAGGCACCTCACCACCACCTTATGAAGTGCAACTAGGGATGGGCAATAAATGTTGGCAGCCAGTTATGTCCCATTAATGAATTTAAAAAAAATAAATAATCTGGCAACACTGAAACAGCAGTGACCTTTCCAACTGTAGACCACATGGTAACAGTCCCTGCAATATTCTCAAAGCCCCGCTTCTACACCAGGCTCCGTTTTAAACCGCCAAATGGTAAACTGATCCACTTCTGGACAGCCTTGCTTGATCCACTCATACCGTACATGTTGTGAACTGCCTGCCAACAAACAGGCTGGAAACCCGCCACTGCAATTAGCTTTCTATTTTTCTTTTTGCTGCTTAGCTTTGCGTCCCCATGGCAACTTCAGGTCACACGGCCATTTCTTGGAACCTAATGATGTCATAATCAGGAAACCAATTAACCCTCTCTCACAAGTACTCCTCAATTCAGGTTAGTCTTAAAGGGTCAACTGAGCAAAAATAAAATGTAGGCTTTTCCCAATGCACAAGGTTTATCACATAAAGGTAACTTACCTGCTGAGCCAGAAGGTGGTGGAGCACCAGCCTTTTGCCATTCTGTTGCTTCAACAGCCATTCGTCGAATATAGGATTCATCTACACACATTAAAATGTTTTCTGGTTTTATATCTGTATGGATAATCTTGCACTTGCTGTGTAGATAATCTAAACCTTGCAATACCTGTTAGCAAACAAAGGAAAGGATATATGGAAGCAGATTAACTTTTATTTTCATTCACTGAAGTACAATAGCTAAGTACAAACTGCATTTTGTTTCAGTGGAGGGATGCTCTAACATGCTGATAATATTTAAGAGTAGTATTTTTCAGTCCTCAGAAGTATTGCTGATTTGCACATCCCGACAAAACGGTAACCTGATTTACAAAATGCACCTTTTTACTTTAATTGCTCATATACAACATTTAATTTGGGCTGGCAAATTGTTTTAGAATAAAGGCAAAATCACATATCAACAGAGAGTAAGCAGACACGGGATCAATTACCTATCTGTATTTTCCTATGACAAGGTCATCAGTGTTTTCAATTTATAGTATGGTCATTACTTGAATGCAAGTTCTACTGCTATACCAAGAACACAGACTGAGAGGTGGAGATAAATAGAAATACTTCAGTTGGTAATGCAAAACGTAAATTGTACTTCAAACAATAAACATGCATTGTTTTGAGTTGTTAAATTTTGAAACAGGCCATCGCTGATGAGTAAAACCCATTCTGGCAAAGCAGTTGAAGCCAATTTTTGATTCAGCATACATTTAAAACAACAGGGGAAATCAAAATAATTCAATCAGCTTCTGAGGAAAGACCTGGGATAGTGAATAAGCTATATGACTCATGTGGCCTTTTCTCTTCCAGTGTTTTAAATTCTGAACGCTAGCAAACTAGGCTCAGAATGCGAGAAAAAAAACATTTAGTCAAGTTAAACCCCAGATTTGCCCAAATCAGCTTCCTTTGAGATAAGGTTAATCAGGTCATTAACATGCTTCATGATCATGCAATGGCAGAGATTCTCACAGTGCAGTCTATAACTCACACCATCAGCTGATGAATCAGTACTCCTCCATGTTGAAAACCATTTGGAGGAAGCACTGAGGGTGGCACGGGCGCAGCATATGCTCTGGGTGGGGGACTTCAATGTCCATCACCAAGAGTGGCTTGGTAGTACCACCACAGACCAAGATGGCCAGGCCCTAAAGGGCATAGCTGCTAGACTGGCACTGCAGCAGGTGGTGAGGGAACCAACAAGAGAGAAAAACATACATTTAAAAAATAAAGTTAGAGCACCCAATTCTATTTTTTCCAATTAAGGGGCAATTTAGCGTGGCCAATTCACCTGCACTGCACATCTTTTTGGATTGCGAAGGTGTTGACTTCACAAATCGAGGACTGTGCCCCAGGGTTGATAGGTGAGGACCAAATGGGTGTTATGAAGGGGATGTAGTTGTCGGCACAATGTCCGAGGTGCTGGGAGTGAAGGTGGCCCCGAGTCCAGAGTTGGCGACATTTGAGGTGTCAGAGGGGCCAACATTTGGGAGTCCAGGGGGTGAGAAAGGCTGATGTTTTGGTCTTTACCTCTCTGATAGCCCGGAGACAGATCTTGCTTGGGTGGAGGTACTTGGATCCGCCGAAAGCAGGGGTGTGGATGAGTGACCCAGCAGAATTCCAGAGGCTGGAGAGGGTAAAGTTCATATTGAGGGGAGTTGGTCGATGGGTTAATTGTTTGGTTGTTGTTCTGCTTTTGTTTGTTTATATGATAATGCCCTGAATAAAATACATTGTCATATGCACAGTCAAAGGCTAGGAACGCTATGGCAAGTAACTCACCTCCTGACAGCCCAAAGCCTGTCCACTATCTACAAGGCACAATTCCAAGAGTGTAATGGAATACTTTACACTTGCCTGAATGAGTGCAGCTCCAACAACATTCAAGAAGCTCAACACCATCCAGGGCAAAGCAGCCCGCTTGATTGCTACCCCGTCCACAAACATTCAAACCCTCTACACCTGACGAAAAGTGGCAGCCGTGTGGACCATCTACAAGATGCATTGCACTGCATCTTGTAGACCCTAACTCATCAAGGTTGCTTCGACAGCACTGTTCAAACCCACGACCATTACCATCTAGAAGGACAGGAGCAGCAGATATCTGGGAACCCCACCACCTGGAGGTTCACATCCAAGTCACTCACCACCCTGGCGTGGAAATATGTTGCCGTTCTTTCACTGTCGCTGGGGTAGCATCCTGGAACTCCCTCCCTAACAGCACAGTGGCTGTACCTATACCTCAAGGACTGCAGCGGTTCAAGAAGGCAACTCACAATCACCTTCCGAAGGACAACGAGGGATGGGCAATAAATGTTGGCCTTGTGGAGTTTGCACATTCTCCCTGTGTCTGTTTGGGTTTCACCCCCACAAACCAAAGATGTGCAAGATGGGTGGATTGGCCATGCTAAATTGCCCTTTAATTGAAAAAAAATAATTGTGTACTCTGAATTTAATGTTGGCCTCACCAGCAACGCCCACATCTCATAAATTAATTTCTTAAAAATTGGGACTGTTTTCCCTATTCAAGAGTGTTTGGAATAGCAACCATACTAGTTGAAAAGGGAAAGAAAAAGACAATAAGGAGAGAAAACAATATATACTAGGGTGGATTTTCTTGGGGACAAATTACCTGCACTCCACTCTGATCAAAAAGTTGCCATGATGCCAACATGAAATCTGGCTGTCTTTCAGCGATGTTACTCTGAACTAAGGCTGCCCCCAGTATAAGACTGCCACCCCCATCAGGAAGACCTGCCCGTGAGAGCTGCCAGCCAATCTGATTGGCCACCAGCTCTCAGCAGGGCCAAACGACAGTGGCTGGCCAGTGCTTGGACTACAGTCAGTCCCCAATAAGAAGTGAAAATAGATACTGGCCTTGGGTTCTAAAGTCTGGGGATTTTGGTTTGGCATGCCTGCGAGACCCCAGCAAGAGGATGGGGGTGGTTCCAGGCATAAAGAAGATATCATCTTTGGAGGTGGTGTGCTCCAAAGAGGGTCTAATATTTTAAGTAAGCCAGAAAAAGCAAATAATTGACTCCTGCAGAAAATTTTAAATTTGTGTCTTTTGGGGGGTGCACAAGGAATCCAGCACAAGTTTGAAGAGTCAAACAGAAAGTAATTTTATTTACAACAATATCTACACAGCAGCAGCAGTAGCACACACTGCTTCCTTCCCTAGCTGGTACCACATTGGCCAGCTCTATTTATACAGCCGCAACTACTTGTGATTGTGTGTCGTCGTCCCCCCCCCCCCCCCCCCCCCCCCCCGGGTCGAGCTCATATTCCCCAAGAACCATGGGGTAACCAATTGTCCCCAGTCAATAGGATCCGGGCAGGTTATAACAGTGTCCTAGGATCCCCCACCAAAAATAATGAATTTGCTTCATAAGTGCAGTGTCCCTTTGCAGAAGAGGTATCGTCCCTCTGTATGGGAAGAAAAATGTCTCTGGATGCTTCGCATAATTTCTATCACATTTCCCTATTCACTGACCACCAAAGTAGCAATTATCACAGCTTTGGAGAAATCCAAGAGCAATAATACCGTAAAACGTAGCAGCTGAGGTAATAAATTTTAAAAGTCACCTGCGAATTTATATATTTTTATATCTTAAAAAATACATGCACACAGCTGGACAACACAGTGTAGAGGTATATTTCCAAACTAATCTTGATTTAATAAAATAAAATTAGTACTCAATAAAATTCATCTTATAACAACTTGAAAGGAAACAATCTAACTAAATATTTTAAAAGTAAATAACATTTTTAGAATGTAATTATAATCTTGATCATATATTTTATATTTAGTCAAGACATGCCAAACCCACAGCATATGTTATTTGTGTGCAAAATAAATAGTTGGATCTCTGAAAATTATGCATGCTACATTAGCAAAAGTACAAAATAATGTGCCTTGCAGGATTATGACAAATCCTGAGCTGTAAAGAAAGTAGGAAACAGAAATAATTTAAGATGTCATTGTATAGATCACTATCAACAAAGATTTAAATATGTATATGTTTAGATACTTAACATTATGAGCAAATGCTCACACAATTGGCTTTCCTTTTTATTTTCCACACACAATTAAATTTCAATGACAAAAAATGTTCAATATAAATTTTAGGCCTATCGAATCTGTGAAAGCTGTTAATCCGTAAAATACTTGAAGATATACAGCATTTAAAACACATAACAGCTTTCTGTTCAATATCCAGTTCACTTTTAGTTTACTTGCCTGTTGAATAATGCTTTTCACACAAAGAATAGGAAGTCCCTGGTAATTTGATTTGATGATCCATTTCAAAAGGTGGTGACCCAGCACTTCAAAGACCATGCAGACATCTTTAACATGGTCAAGGAAAAAAACACTAAGATCAATTTTTCGCACGTCCAGTTGCTTTATAATTAAAATAAAGATTTCACAGTTGCCAATGATCTTGCATATTTCTCATTATTCCTGTCCACACTCCTCAGATAGCACCTTCCAAACCGACAACCGCTACCATCTAGTAGAACAAGGGCAGCAGACGCATGGGAACACCACCACTCAAAAGATCCCCTCCAAGCCACACACTATCCTGACTTGCAAACATATCGCCGCTGTTCCTTCACTGTCGCTGGAGCAGAATCCTGGAACGCCCTTCCAAACAGCACTGTGGGTGTATCTACACCACATGGACTGCAGTGGTTCCCCGAGGCAGCTCACCACTACCTTCTCAAGCGCAATTTGGGATGGTCAATAAATGCTGGCTTAACCAGCAACACCCTCAGTACATGAATCAAATTTCAAAAGATACATGGCACAATGTTACTTACATGACAATGGGATAAAGTTCTGCCCGTAGAAATGAGGAGGTCGATAGTGGGTTAAGAGCCTGTCTGAGTGTGTTGCAGGCTTTGCCATGGCTCTTTAACTCAGCCTTGACATTAGCATCCTGTTTCCAGGTTTCCTGACAAATGGGGACAGGCAGGATTTCTAGTTATAGGAACTAAGGCAAGAGTCAGAATGACTGAATATACATTGATCCCTGGGACATCAGCGACGAGGGGAGTGGAAACTGACCCTCATGCCAGGAGGGCCTGCTGAATAAACCCAAAGACAATCTTTCCAATAATATTTTTTTTAAACTGTGAAACACCAAAGTTAGCTTGAATGGGATACTTAACCAAAACGTTTTAATTTTTTTGTTGGCTGGTTTTGGAGTGTGTGGTTGTCCATTGTGTTAAAATGCATAATATAATATAAATGCCTTAATAAAATATTTTTCAAAAACAATAACAGAGCAGCGGAGAAAGAGAAATTAGAAGCTTAATTTAAAATATTTCTGAAAGTCAAACCAAGGAATGCAATACATGCTGCACCATTAAAATAAGTCAACTGAAGGATACGTATGCCATTCATGCCTGAAAGTTTGAAATCATCGATCAGTTGTACAACCATATCCTTATTTGGATCACAGGGATCGCTTTCTCGCACCTTAGAAAGTAAAATTCAGAATTAATGAAAAGTGGTGACTTGTTGGATTTATAGAAACAAAGAAAATAAGAGCAGGAGTAGGCCATTCAGCCCTTCGAGTTTGCTCCGCAATTCATTATCATCATGGCTCTTCATCCAACTCAGTAACCTGTTCCTGCTTGCACCCCATATCCTTTGACCCCTCTAGTTCCAAGTGCTAAATCTAACTCCTCATTCAAATCATAAAATGTTTTAGCTTGAACTGCTTTCTGTGGTAGGGAATTCCAAAGGGTCACCACTCTCTGGGTGAAGAGATTTCTCCTCATCTCAGTCCTAAATGGTTTACCCCGTATTCTTCGACTGTGAGACATGTGTGGTAGCACGGCCTCTTTGAGGGGACATGTTCAACCACACGTGTGATGAGCCCTAGGCCAATCATGCAACAGCTCAGGGCCAGGGAGCCAGACAGAGCGAAACCCGGAGTTTATGTATTTAGTTGCTCGGTGTCTAAATTGTACTTGCCTTTTATCTTCCGTAATAAATCCCGTTTGGATTACACTGGAAGCCTCCAGCATCAATATCTCAGGCCACCAAACCTTGGTTCTGGACTCCCCACCATCAGGAATATCCTTCCTGCATTAACCCTATCTAGTCCTGTTAGAATTTTATCGGTCTCTGTGAAATAACATCCGCTACCCCTCCATTCTTCTAAACTCCAGCGAATTTAATCCAAACTGACTCAATCTCTCCTCATACATCAGTCCAGCCACCCAGGAAACAGCATGGTAAACCTTTGTTGCACTCTCTCTATAGCAAGAACATTGTTAATCAGACAAGGAGACCTATTGTTAAATCTTGAATGCATTCTAAACAAAACTTACCTCATGCAAGTTAATGTTGTATTTTCAATTGGAAAATTTCAGAAATAGCTACTTTTCTAACAGAAAAACTATTTGTTCCATTATTAAATTCTTAACTTATGAAATCTGAATTAAGATAATTCAGATAAGAAACATTGGCCAAAATTTACAGGAGCCTGCCACAGTGGGCAAGATGGCAAGTTGGCCCGGAATATTGCATGGGAACCGCTTGTCGGACTGGCTGGAAAACTGTCCTAATTCAGTGCATGGTGGGAAGAGGCCAGCTTGGGAAAGTCATACTCCAGTGATGGGAATGAATTTGGTTGTGTAAGGAACCATTTAAATCCACTGGGTTATCACTGAGTCCACTGGGACCTCATGGTGGCTCAGGAATTAAGCAATACATTTACTGGTCTCCCATGCCTCCAGAAAGTCACCCTGCAGCCTACTGAGGTGCAGGGATGCATTCACAGGCAATCGGTGTCTGGTTGGAGAGCTCAGTATCAGAAAAGAGGGTACATGCTGAAAGCCAAACCCCTGCTCTTGCTTTCGATCCACCTTCTCTTTCCTGAAGCCTCATCCCTGAAACTCTCATTGAGCAGTGGGCTCTCATAGTGGGCAGCACGGCAGCACAAGTGGATAGGACTGTGGCTTCACAGCTCCAGGGTCCCAGGTTCGATTCCCCGCTGGGTCACTGTCTGTACGGGGTCTGCATGTTCTCCCCGTGTCTGCGTGGGTTTTCTCCGGGTGCTCCGGTTTCCTCCCACAGTCCAAAGATGTGCAGGTTAGGTGGATTGGCCATGATAAATTGCCAATAGTGTCCAAAATTGCCCTTAGTGTTGGGTGGGGTTACTGGGATAGGGTGGAGGTGTTGACCTTGGGTAGGGTGCTCTTTCCAAGAGCCAGTGCAGACTCGATGGGCCAAATAGCCTCCTTCTGCTCTGTAAATTCTATGATAAGCTCCACTTAACTCTCTCCAAGGATTGAGCATCAATCTGTGGTGAAGGGACCAGTGTTTTACCAGGAATGGCCATTGCACCCGGTGGCATTGTTGGTACTTGGACACCGGTACTGGAGAGCCTCCAGCCTCTGATGGCTAACAGTTCCCGGGTTGGGATTTCTACCCTACTGGGGCAAACAAACAGGAGGCCCAAAGGTGTTCAGCTAATTACCTGGTAATAGTGCTGGGCCTCCTGGGGAGAAGCATGTGGCAGTTCCAACTGATTCTGCAAGTGGTAGGTGCAACCCCCATCACAAACACTAAATTTTGCCCATTGTAACTTTCAAGTACATTTGAATCAAGTGTAGTACAATGTCACGGTTAATAATGTGAGATTTGGTTCCTAATATACTTTTTTGAGTCCTTTCATACTTTGCCATCAGTCAGAATGCAATTTGAAAATAATTAGACCTCTACAATGTCACATTTTACATAGTGATTTCCCATAATTTTTACCAGTTTATATTTATTAGCTTCAATAAAGTTCCAACAGCACAGATTTCAGAATTTTAAAATTCACTCAGTCTTGCATGAAGAACTTACTTCCTGTGAAACATATTCCCTATTTTCAGTTACTAAGATTTTGTAACACTTATTATATCAATGTATTGTCGTGTGAGTGCCCCTTTAAGAAAGGTTTTTCTCTTATCACATGGCTTCAGTGACGTCATTGTGTGGGTGGAGCTGGGCTATGGCTGAGAGGTTTGTTTTACTTTTGTTTTTTGATTTGACTGCTGTGGACACAGGCAGAGAAAATAAGTGTTTTGGCCTATCTCTCTCTATTTTTATTTCAAAGAGTTGTTCCAGAAAAAAAACATTGATTATAGCTACTTGCTTTAGCGAAAAGATATAGCTTGCTTTCCGGAAGGAGTTAAATCTGCTGGTGAGACGGGATTAGAATCTCAGGGAAACCAGTCTCATTCAAGTGAGAATGTAGTGTGCTGGACCACTCCCTTGAAAAGGGAGTTTTGGTTTATGGGAGTTTGTTTTTGAAATGGAACAGTTAAGGAGGAATTCATTAAGTGTTAAACATAGATTACTGTAGCTGTGGGGTGTGTTTATGTTTGTAATTGATAAAAAATCTTGGTGTTTGTTTATATATATGTTGACTACGTTCTTAGAATAAAGCTTGTTTTGATTAAAGTGTCTAGGGAGACTGTTGAATCAAACCTCAAGTGAAGGCTCTTGTGCTCATCCTAGCCAAATTCAACAAAAATTATAGGTCAGGTGAACTCCATAATACACTTTGGAGTTTTTAAACCTTGGTTCATAACAGTATGTAATGGATAAACCCTATCATAATATTTAGAAATAGAAAACAATCTATCAACATGTTATTATGGCAAAATCTATTTTTCCTGATATGCACTAGTTGGTACAGTGGAACAAGTCATCCAAATTCACTTGCTGCCTCAATAAATGCTTTTCCTGCCTGCTTGACAACTTGCACTTTCCCACTCATTTATACTCACATGGTGCTTTAAAAACCTTTTTAGTTACCTTCAAATTAAAGCCGTAATTCGCTCTGTTATAACTGCCCTTTGCATTGTTTCTGTCTGGCACTACTCAACTGTAGTTTAAATTTCCAGTTGGGCTCCATGCTCCGGTCTTCCACCTGACTGATCCTGCACCCAGAAGAACTGTCTCTTGGCCTTGTTGTAGATGGCTCTGTCCCATTTTGTCTCCGGCAGCTCATCTCTTGCAGAACCTCATCACACCAGCATTTTGCACTTATTCTCTGCTTGACTTCTGAGTGCCTCACTTTTAGGAATCAGACTCTCCTGACCTGGTCATCTACTTAGGAACTTTTCTTCCAGTGCTTCTTTCCTGCCAGTTCTTTAGCATCTTACTTCTATTGGTCCTCCCTTCTCTGAAATTTAACTTCTGGTGAAAAATATAGTTTGACTTTGAAGTACAGGTACTGAATCCTTATCTGGCATCCCAAACTCCAAGGACTTGAAAACCGGGTTCCGTCCTGGAAACTACAAGCGCCATCAGGTATTTTTGTCTGTCACATCTAGGTCACAGTGCTCATCCCCTGCTCTTTGCATCCGCCCTTACTTATTCCGTGTCAAGATTAACAGCCTGGAAGCCAGCATGGTCCACTCTTCATCCCTTCCTTGGGGCAGAGAAATCAGCCAAGCTTTAAGTTTCAATTAAATATATTGCTGGATCCTGGACTTCCCGGATATGGGGCCCAGTACCTGTAACTATGTGAGACCTGAAGCTACAAGTTCTCTCAAAGATCGAAGGAGTCTTCAGATTTTGTTTCCCTGGGATCTTATGATTTTAAATGCATCTTTGCCAAGACACTATCAGTGCTTCAGTTCCTAGCCAGAGATAGATTCTTTCAGCAGCAGGAAAAATAAGTCAAGCTCAAATAGGCATAAAAATGCACATCATAATTCACAGGCTTGCAGTGGTTAGCACCGCTGCCTCATGGCGCCGAGGACCAGAGTTCTACCCTGGCCCTGGGTCACTGTCCGTGTGGAGTTTGCACATTCTCCCCGTGTCTGCGTGGGTCTCACCCCCACAACCCAAAGATGTACAGGGTAGGTGAATTGGCCACGCTAAACTGTCCCTCAATTGGAAATTTTGTTTTTAAATAATAATTCACAGGCTTATTATCTATACTTTAAAACAAGGAAACATTTACAGCATCATGAACGGATATCATATACAGGTTAAGATTTACATGGAAGCAATTTGCAGTACAATATATCGGATTAAAAATAAATCTGCATTGAGCACACCTCCTGCAAGCATTGCATTTAATTCTTAAATAATTTTCCCCATGAAACATGGTTGCAAACACCTTTATCTTTATAAAACAGTTCAACCCTTAACTGACCATTAACAATGACATGAGAGGTCTATATACAAATGAAACTAGATATATTGGCTTCTATGCTGTAATTATTTGAAGAGCGCAAAAGAATATAATTGTAAACTAAAGTTATATTTAAATTTTGCTAAACAAGAGATGTTAAAAAAGACTTTAAAAGGTCCATTGAATATTCACAGTAGAAGCCCACAATATATGAATAGATTGAGTGAAGATTATTCGCATAGAGCAGATGTACACTATTAGAACAAAGAATGGATCAATCGTTATCCAATACAATGCAGATAAGATCAATTACTGGAGCATAATCCTTTCCATTTTAGATAGTTCAAGTCTAAACAAAGTGCTTTTCCAACAGTCTCGATGATGGCTGCTGATTTTAAATAAAAGTACATCTGATAGAAATTTCAAATTGATCTCCTATGACTGGCTATTTCATGCAATATGCGATTAGGGATACTTACATCAAGGAATCCAGCTTCTTGTATCCTTTGTCTCAGATTTTTCAATGAGCTTATTACAATTTATTTCTCAAAATCTACTTTACAAATATAATTTAAAATTGAATACAAGAACAGGGCAAATATTTATCTATTAGGAGTATTGCCTCACCTACACACTTAACATTTTTGCCTTCTGCACCTCAATTTATGGCTTTAGAAGTACTACATATAAAGGAAAATAATGTAGATGCTGGAAATCTGCTAAACTCTGCAGATCTGGCAGCATCTGTGGAGCGAGAAATGGAGTTCTGCCCCACCCCCTCTCCAATGGCACAATGGTTAGCGCTGTTGCCTGACAGCGCCATGGACCTGGGTTCAATTCTGGCCTTGAGCGACTGTCAGTGTGGAGTTGCACTTTCTCCCTGTGCTGTGTGGGTTTCCTCCAGGTGCTCCGGTTTCCTTCCACAGTGCAAAGATGTGCAGATTAGGTGGATTGCCATGTTAATTTGCCCCTTAGTGTCCAGGGATGTGCAGGTTCAGTGGGTTATGGCTTTACGGGGACAGTGTGGATGAATAGGCCCGGATAGAGTGTTTTTTCAGAGGGTCAGCAGACCCAATGGGCCAAATGGCCTCCTTCTGCACTGTAGGAAGTCTATGGTCTATATAATTCATTACATTTCTATCCCTCTTCAGTTCTGTGGAAGAGTAATACAGACTTGAAGCATTAACTGTTTCTCTTCCCAGATGCTATCAGACCAGTTGAATTTATCCAATGTTTTCTGTTTTTATTCCAAAATACTACAAATATTTAGAGCAAAAAAAAACTAAATTTAATTCTCACCTGTTGAAGTGTTCCAGTGAAGCTCAAAGCAAGTTTTCAGAACAGTACCTCATCTGCCGATTAGGCACTTTGCAGCCTTCTGGGCACAACAGTTCACAGATTTCATACCATTAACTCCTGTCCCCCATTTTGATTCTGCTTTTTTTTCTACATGCTGATCTGAATCTTGTTCTTCATGTTTTGTTTTTGGACAAAGCTGATCATTATTCTGCCATTCACACTCTCTCTGGTCAAGTGCTTTGTTTCTTGACTACAATCACGACTTCCATTGCCTTATGTTCTCTGACCTCTTTGATATTTAATCTCTCTCGTACCCTACCCTATACTAGACCTTCACTTTTGTTCTTTCCCTTTTCAATGGCATAAAACCTAACATATTTCTACTTACCTTCAGTTCTGAAGAAGGGGCGTAGTCAACTTGAAACATTAACCCTGTTTCTATCTCTATAGGTGCTGCCAGAGCTGCTGAGTATTTCTAGCACTTCATTCTTATTTCAGATTTCAATCATCCGTGGTAATTTGTTATTATCTAAATTTTATCTGCCTGATTCGCTGGAGAAGCTGTCTCCAGTGGCAGAAATGCTGCTAACTAGCAAGCATAGATTTGGGGTAATTGGCAAAAGTACCAGAGATGCGAAGGAGAATTTGCTTTATGTGGTGTGTTGTTCTGATCTATAACATACTACCCAAAAGAGTATAGGAAGCAGATTTAATATTAAATTCCAAAAAGACAACTGGATAAATACTTGGAGTAAAAATGTTCATATCTGCGAGAAAAGGACAAAGAATTGGCACTAATTGGGTAACCCTTTCAGAGATTTAGCAAGAGGACAAAATGGCCTCATTCCTCATCATTCTATGACAGAACGTGAACAGATCAAATTAAGCAAAAGATACCAATGAACCAGAAAGATAACAATCAATTCTTTCTTCTCCCACCCCTGAAAGAAACTATTTACAAACCAAGAATCTCAAAGGTAACCAACTCAATCATCTTATCTGTTTCCACCCTTTCAGTCATTGTTTTTCTTTTTCATTTACATGTGGTGAAAAGAGATTTATAAAACATGTAAATATGAAGGTACATTTTTTTAATTACTAAACTTGCTCATAAAATGGATTAACATCTGCAAGAACTTTCCTTCCTTGACACTTGTCTTCTCTTCAGGTGCTGAAGATTCTTAGCTATGGTCAAATACTACATGTGTCACACAGAAATATAGAATGGAAGCTTTAATCCTGTTCCTGGGGGATTAAAACCTCTCATGTTTCTTGTCATGATACTGATAAATAGTCAATTCCTCGCCACCCTTTCCGATGCCTTCTACGATGGTGATCCTGGCATTGAAATCAGATATCGCAGAGGCAGGAGACTGCTCAATCTCAGACACCTCCAGGCAAAGACCAAGGTGTCCAAGAATATAGTTCACAATTTCCTGTTTACTAATGACTGTGTACCAGCTGCTGGTTTAGAGCTGGACATGCAACATGGCACTGACTTCTCCTCCAATGCATGTAAAGCTTTGACCTTTACTTCTGTTTTCTTCATGCTGATGTACCACCCTGCTCCAAGTCAGCTCAGCTCAAGGCTTTAGTCCATGACCAGAACCTGGCTACAGAATTGGATAAATTAATTTATCTTGGAAGTACACTCTCTTGAGCTTTCGATATTGACAATGAGGCACATGCAAGAATTGACAAAGCAAGTGTTGGGTTTGGCAGAATTTGATAAGCTTGGGAAATAAGAAGAATAAGTCTGAAACAGAAATATTCCCGCCCACACGCGTTTTGTAAAACCTAAGTAAATAGTATTACAAATAATATATCTGTGATATATTTCAGTATTAAGGTGTGAAATATTTTTACCTTGTTAGTCTGTTATTTTTGCTATTGCCTTTGTACTTCAGCGAAACTGTGGTGAACAACAGAAACTACAATCTAGACTACAGAGTACCATATTACAGGAGATTTGCTATTTTTAATAAATAAATTGCAACTTCTCCAAGTTAAAGGTCAACCACCAGGCCAATTCAAAATCACAATTAACATGGGGAAACTCCTAGGATTGCCAATCTTCCAGAATTTCCCTACAGTTCTTGGGAATTAAGATGAATCTCCAGTGCTGCAAGCAACCAGAGATAAAAGTCATAGGAAAATTCAAAGAATTGTTTTCTTGAACAATATTGTTTATTAGTTATAAAATTATTGAAGATGGGGAGAAAAGGCTGTTTGACGATCAAGAATCACTGAATCGGGTAATGAAGAATCTGTTTCCCTTCCAATGGGCGAGGGAAAGTGGGGTCTGTGAAGATAGATGCCCTGGATGACAAATGGCAGGTGTGAGTGTGGCATGGCTGTTGGAGGCAGGAAGTCACGCGATGAAACTTCCAGGAATATGTGCAATCAGAGTGGGCAACCCAAGAAACTTCAAGTTATGAAGATTTTGGGTCATAATATAATAAATAATTTTGGTGGGCAGCACGGTGGCCTAGTGGTTAGCACAACCGCCTCACGGCGCTGAGGTCCCAGGTACGATCCCGGCTCTGGGTCACTGTCCGTGTGGAGTTTGCACATTCTCCCCGTGTCTGCGTGGGTTTCGCCCCCACAACCCAAAAATGTGCAGAGTAGGTGGATTGGCCACTCTAAATTGCCCCTTAATAGAAAAAAATAATTGGGTAATCTAAATTTATAAAAAAAAAAATAATAATTTTGGTCAAGTACAAATGATAATTTGTTTCAGTGCTACTAATGACATTATACTTACACATTTCAATAACTTAATTTCATCCAGTGCCGTTTCGGTGTAGTGTTGAGCGCTCTTTACCACTTTCATGGCAACAAACCTTTTCCCTCTTTAAAAAAAAAATGAATAAACAGATTTAAAAAAGGGAACATTCAAGCAGAATACATAAAAACCGTATTCATTGGAAGTGTGAACCAAAAACAGAAAATACTAGACATACACCAGGTCAGTCAGCATCTGTGAAGAGAAAGACAGGTCAGTGTTTCCGACCTTGTCCAACAGAACTGAAAAATACAATAGGACCAGCATTTTAATTAAATTAGCAAAAAGAGAAAAGGAGGAAGGAGACCCAAAGTACAGGCAAAACAGATTAAAAAGAGGAAATAAATGGGTGAATGAACTGCAACCTGTTTGAAACAAAACCAGGAGATTGTTAAAAGATGCAAGGAGTTCTTTCAGACAAGTAATAGACATGTTAAAAGATGCAGAAATAACTGTGCAAATATCTTCTTAGTGAGATGTTAATAGAAAAACAAAAAATGCTGGGTAACATCTGTGGAGAAAAAAAGTTAACATTTCAGGTTAATGAGCTTAGCATGTTGGTAAAAGGAGTGAAAATGGTGGACTAAAAAAAATTGAGACAGAAAATCTTTAAATTGAGTTCTGGAATTAAAACTAAAATATTGGAAAATGAAATATACTTCTTATCTTCTCCCTTTGTGATTGCTGGATCTCTTGCTGGTGTTCTTGCGACTTAGATAACCTATGGCAATCACCTAAAGGACTATAGGAGCACCACCTGTGGTACTATCACAAGATCCTCCAAATCCAGTGGCAAGAAAGACAATCCGATGGTAACATCCTCTCCAAAGCCAACTTTCCCTGCATTAAGGCCCTAATCACTCAAAACCAGCTCCATTGGGCATAACGCTTCTTTCGTATGTATGACACCCAAGTCCTGAAACAACGGCACTCCTTCAAACACGGCTGTGGCAGGTGACTCCCAGGAGGACAGCAGAAACGCTTTAGGAATGTCCTCCAAGCATCTGAAGAGCTCAAGCAAGTCCGTTGAGTTATGGGAGATGCTGGCTTGTGACTGACCAAAATGGAGAAGGGTCATTCTGGAGGCACGTAACACGAGAGATTTCTTCAGGAATGTGCAAATGCGAAGTCGAGGCATCAGAGGGAATACACAAACCCCCAAAACAACCCATCCACACAACCCTTCAAGAATCAACTGCCCCACAGGCGATAGAGTTTGCAAATCATGCACTGGACTTATCAACCATCTCAGAATCAATCGAACTAGAGCGGAAGCAAGTCACCTTTGATCCTGAGAGACTGCTAAGACGACGACAATGTTCTCCCTCCAGTTAACTCCCCCTTTTTTACTTTTTGATTATATTAAAATGTTTACCTGTTGCCCATTATTTTGCTACCTTTCTCTTCCGAGGACCTGCTGTGCATTTACAGTAATATTGTTTTTGAAAAAGAAACATCTGGTTACTGTAAAAACAAATTGTTATTAATGCTTTTGAAAATGTATAAATGAAAATAAAGCAGAGAATTCTATTAAACTAAATGCCGTAGTATAGTTGTGTACAATAACCTCGGTAAGAAAATTGAAATTTAACGTACAGTATCATAATATTCACAACAAAACCCTCTATATCCTGAAACAAATTTGGACACTGGTGATCAAATGTTTAAATTAATGGTTGCATCAAAATGCAAATGCCAAAAGTTAAAAATTGAACAGATATTTGTAAATATCAGCAACAGAGTCACCCACTCTTTGTAACTCATTGATTGGAAATACAGAGGCTCTAGTCATCCTATGAAAAGCAAACGAAAGAGGCTGCTTTTGTGTATTTTTAACTAAGTTCTCTATTAATGACGAAGAACCAATACAGGGCAGAATTTAGAAGTGGCAATACTCCAGCAGCAGATACAAAATGTTATCACATTAGACATAGAATTTACAGTGCAGAAGGAGGCCATTCGACCCATCGAGTCTGCACCGGCTCCTGGAAAGAGCACCCTACCCAAGGTTAACACCTCCACCCTATCCCCATAACCCAGTAACCCCACCCAACACTAAGGGCAATTTTGGACACTAAGGGCAATTTATCATGGCCAATCCACCTAACCTGCACATCTTTGGACTGTGGGAGGAAACCAGAGCACCCGGAGGAAACCCACGCACACACGGGGAGGATGTGCAGACTCCGCACAGACAGTGACCCAAGCCAGAATCGAACCTGGGACCCTGGAGCTGTGAAGCGATTGTGCTATCCACAATGCTACTGTGCTGCCCTGAATTATTACATGTAGGAATAGACAAATATTTGAGAACCCACAGTCCATCTCAAAAATTGACATTAATTAAGGAAGGCACGTCCAAGGTACCCATGGTACAGATGAGGCCATGAAGTACTGCTATAAGGCCCCGGAGACAGTTTTCAAAATTCCTGTCAAACAGCTGAATTTCAATGCAAGATTCTGCTTGGAGTTGCTACTTCAACCAGAGGCTGCTTCTACCATGTTTGCTACTGATAAGCTGACTAGTGAGCGTATCAGCAGCAAATGACTTGCCAGTCTTTGTACTCGATGCCCCATCCAATGAAGGTCAACATTCCATATGCTTTCTTGACTACCTTGACAACTTGTATTGCCACTTTCAAAGATCTGTCGACCTGTACGCCCAGATCTCTCTGACTTTCTATGTTCCTAAGAGTTTTGCCATTTACAGTTTATTTCCTCTCTATGTTAGACCTACCAAAATGCATATGTCCGGCTTAAACTCCATTTTCCATTTCTCTGCCCAAGTCTCCAACCTATCTATGTCCTGCTGTATCCTCTGGACAATCCTGGACACGATCTGCCACTCCACCAATCTTAGTGTCATCCGAAAACTTACTATTCAGACTAGCTATATTTTCCTCCAAATCGTTTATGTATACTACAAACAGAGGCCCCAGCACCGATCCCTGTGGAGCACCACTAGTCACAACCTTCCATTCTGAAAAACACTCTTCTACTGCTACCGTTTGCTTTCTGTGACCGAGCCAGTTCAGTATCCATCTTGCCACCTCACCTCTGATCTTGTATGACTTCACCTTTTGTACCAGTTTGCCATGAGGCACCTTGTCAAAGGCTTTACTGAAGTATGTGTATGTGAGTGTATGAATGTGAGTGAGTGAGAGCGAGCAAGAGAGTGTGACCGAGTGAGGGATGAGAGTGAGTGAGTGCCTTACATCCAGTCTTATGTTTCTCACTCATTCTCACCCCTACACACCAACCCGTACACACACTCACATACTCCCACCCACATACACTGACAATCCAATATGCTGGTCATTTTTATTGTTTACACTTTTTTCAACTCAACGATTAATTGTTATGACATTTCTTTACATTTGTTAGCAACTGTTTCTTTCCTTAACACCCCAACTTTTTTTAAAATTCAGTTTACTGTTGTGCCAAACCTCATCTTTCTGAAATTTGCTTATAGGCCCCTTGGGTGAGACAAATATGCAAATGTGGCCTCCTGAGCGAAAAGGTTGAAGAAGCCTGATTTAAGGCCATTCACATGGAAAGACATAATAATAATTATTATAGCAATCTTTATTAGTGTCACACGTAGGCTTACATTAACACTGCAATGAAGTTACTGTGAAAATCTCCTAGTCGCCACACTCCGGCGCCTGTTCGGGTACACCGAGGGAGAATTCAGAATGTCCAATTCACTTTTCAAGCACGTCTTTCGGGACTTGTGGGAGGAAAATAGAGCGCCCAGAGGAAACCCACCCAGACAAGGGGAGAATGTGCAGACTCCGCACAGACAGTGACTCAAGCCAAGAATCGAACCCGGGTCCCTGGCACTATGAACCAACAGTGCTAACCACTGTGCTACCCTAATCCCAACGCACTTCACAGAAGTGTCTTAAAAAGTGACCAATAGCTAAATGAACATTAGAATGTGTGACCGAAAGTTCGATCACCAGTTTTAAGGAGAGTGTTAAAGGAAGAGCGAAAGATGGAAAGGTGGAGAGGTTTGACGAGAAAATTCCAAATTTAGAGCTTAAACACTTGAAAGTACAGCTGTCAATGGTCTGGTGATAAACCCACAGAGCTCCTGAAGTGTTGTAAAGTTGGAGATCAAGGTCTGAAATGACTTGAACATGAGGAAGAGAATTTCAAATTTTACATCTTGGAGAACTGGGATCCAATGTTAATAAGGGGTGATAGGTAAGTAGGGCTTTGCATAGAACAGGATGTAGGTTGATTTTTATTTCCCTTTTCTTCATTTTTCTGGAATTGTGATTTCCCAAAATGGACCACGTGCCATCAAGCACTCACCATAAAGGTAATTAGAAAGCTTTTCCTACTAGTCTATAGCAATGTACAATGCTACAACATTCAATGCCACCTAGCATACATGCTAACATCTTACTTATTGAAACCATTTTTTTGCTTTTCAATAAAGCATTTTCAAGTTTCTGGTTGTTCATTTATATTTGTGGGGACATATAACATTTCAATAAGCTTACTTTGAAAGATTTCAATGCCTGATCAATGAAACACTTAATGTTTTAATAAATACAATTTCTACATTATGTTGTTAACTTTGTATACAAAAAACAGACTGCTTACAGGCATACGGTTGATCTTATTAATAGTTCACAGTAGAGCAATTTTAGAAGTCTGCTGAGAACTGTGGTAACAAAATCTGGAGTTGCAAAAAGGACGCCCCCAGCATGCAAAGGTATCATGCAACACAAATTAACTGAAGATACAATCAACTATCTTCTTCACCAATTGCAACAATAATTCAATTTCTTCCACTAACCCTTATTCGAGATCCTTCGACTACAAAACAGAGATTGAAATGCTAGAAATCACAATGATCATCCTATGCAATTGTCATTTTGCTTCTGTCGATCCTCATCTCCCCCAAGCACTCCACAATTTTCAACACTGCTGATTGTTCCAACTTCTTTCTCATCCAGTCCATTTTCATGGCAGTTCTGTTCATACTTTTCACTTTGCAGCCATTGCTTCATGGTCAATGGTTTCTCCAATGTTTGCACCCAAGTTACCTTAAAATTTCATTATTTCTCCACTCATCTTCACCACAAACATCGTATCACAAACAATGACGAATCAGACTACAGAAGGGAGATAGATCACTTGGTCGCATGGTGTACTGAAAACAACCTCTCTCTAAATGTTGGAAAGACCAAGGAACTGATCATTGACTTCAGGAAGCGTAGTACAACACACATCCCCGTCTACATCAATGGCTCCGAAGTGGAGATGGTCGATAGCTTTACATTCCTGGGGGTCACCATCACCAACAGTCTGTCCTGGCCCACTCACGTTGATGCAACAGTCAGGAAATCCCAACAACGTCTCTACTTCCTATGGAAGCCAAAAAAATTTGGTATGTCTGCATCGACTTTCACAAACTTCTACAAATGTGCCATAGAGAGCATCCTATCCGGCTGCATTACAGCTTGGTATGGCAACTGCTCGGCCCAAGATCACTGCAGAGTGTGGTGTACTCAGCCTAATGCATCACACAAGCTTGCCATCCTCCCATTAATTCGGTCTGCACCTCCCACTGTCTCAGGAAGGCAGACATCATTGTCAGAGACCCCTCACACCCAGGCTTTGCCACCTTCCAGATCCTTCCATCAGGCAGAAGATGCAGAAGTCTGAAGACCCGCACATACAGACATACGAATAGCTTCTTCCCCATAGCTACTAGACTCCTCAATGACTCTCCCTTGGACTGATCTTTTCCCTACAAGAACACTATTCACGATGCCCTATGCTGCTCTTGTTTGGCCCTTGTTACGCACTCTAATCAATCACTATTTGTTGATGTACCATTTGTCAATGTACTCTGTCGATTATTCTTTTGTCTACTATGTACTGTGTACGTTCCTTTGGCTGCAGTAAAATACTTTTCACTGTACTTCGGTACATGTGACGATAAACATCCATCAATCAATCATTACCCCGAATGATGCCATTTAGAAGCATGAAATCAGCTTTTACATGTATGCTGACCCAGCTCCATGCCATCATCGATCCAAAAACTGTTACTTTCAAGATTCCGCTCTAACAAATTCAACATCTCAACGCTCGCCTTCACAAACTTCAATCATAGGAACAGGAGTAGGCCATTCAGCCCCTCGAGCATGTCCTGCCATTCAATGAGGTCATGGCCGATCTGTGGCCTAACTCCATACACCTGCTGTTGACCCATATCCCTCAATATCTTTGCTCACCAGATTTTAAATTAACAGCTGATCTAGCTTAAACTGCTGTTTGTGGGAGAGAATTCCAAACCTCTCCCACCCTTTGAGCGAAGAAGTTCTTCCTAAATCTCTCCTGAACAGTCAAGCCGAAGATCGGCCCACGTGGGTCCCGAAGGTCGGCCCGCTTGGGTCCCGAATGGCGGCCCGCGTGGGTCCCGAAGGTCAGGTGGAGACATAATTCACAAGTATGAATTCAGCTTTCTTCTGCATGTCACTGACAATCATCTTTAACTCTGTGACACAACCCTTGGCAGACAAACACACACATCACGTTGTGGCTGAACCAATATTTCCACAAATCAAACACTAACAGGCCAAAACCTTGTTTTGTTCGTAACAAACCTTCACATGCTAGTCCTCAATTTTATCTTTCTTCATGCTCACCACACTGAACCCAACAGCCCAAAATGTTGTTGCAGTAAGTTTTTAGCAGTAACAAAGAGCTTCAAACTCCAAATATGGTCAGTCCAAATCCTCAGTCATATTTGCCATTTCCAGGCTTGATTTCTTTCATGTTCTCCCTACCAGCCTCTTGAGTTCCACCCTATACAAATTCCATCTCATTCAGAACCCCACTGACTGCATTCTAACCCAATTTGAACTCAACTTACCAATCACCTGCCCCAACCGATCTCTACTAGCTCACCCATCTACTAATACAATGATTTCAAAATTCTTTTATGGCCTTGCTCCATCCCATCAATGCAATATCAGCCAGCTCTATGCACCTTAGTTCACAGTCTCCATTTTAGAGTTTGGATTGTTATGTGCCCTTCTTGTTCTATCCTCATCTGCAGAGTTTTTATATTTCATGGATTTACCTTCTGGAATTTTTCCCAAATATACCTCATTCTTCAATAATCTTTGCCAATCTATTTTTTCAATCTTTCTTTTGGTCACCTGCCAAATTCTCCTTCGAATTTCCTGCCCTTTAAAGTGATTTGGAATAGATTTATAAATAAAGCAGCAGCAGGATCAGAGGAAATAGGGTTCAAAGCTAGTTGATGCCATTACAATTCAGGTAGGGCAGAAAAGAGATACAAAGTCTTTTGTGAACATACATTTAATCAATTGTCACAAATTGTGTGTGGATCAGTTAAAATTTGAATGAGATCAGGGCTTATGCCGGTCAGGTCAGAAAAAGCCTCGAGAAGAGCTGGGGTTGAAGAATGAGATGAAATGACTTAGCAAAGGAGAGAAAGGAATGATATACAGCCTTTTTTGCAAGCACAAATTTAACTTATAAAGCCACAAACTTTAAATTTCAAAAAGAAACATGAAAACTTAACAGGAATGCAATGTCAAGTATTTTAGATGTGCAAATTTAAACTACAAGCATATTTTTAAACTTGGAGTTAATGGTACTTTTAAAAGGTGGAGATGCTGCAGCAGGGTAAGGGACACCAGAGAAAGAGAAACTTTTCAGTTACAAGAGGGGCCCAATGGTTGGGCCTGGATTAACGTAGCTCCAATAAAACTCAAGAAGCCATCATCCAGGACAAAGATGCTTGCTTGATTGCCATCCCATCCACCACTTAAACATTCACTCCTCCTCCACTGATGTATAGAGGCAGCAGTGTGTACCATCTATTCTTCATGATGCATTGCAGCTACTCACCAAGGTTCCTATGACAGTATCTTCCAAACCTGCAACTTCTACCACCTCGACGAACAAGGACAGCGTATGCATGGGAACACCACCATCTGCAAGTGCCCCTCCCAGCCGCACACCATCCTGATTTGGAATGTAAGCGCCATTCCTTCACTGTCATTGGTTCAAAATCCTGGAATTATTTCCCTAACTGCACTGTGGGTGTACCTACACCACATGAACTGCAGCAGTTTGAGAAGGCAGCTCACCACCACCTTCTCAAGGGCAATGAGTGGTGGGCAATAAATGCTGGCCCAGCTAACACCCACATCACATGAACAAAAAAAAAGGGTCAATGTTTCTTTTCATTTTACTCTTGGGACGTGAGTGATGTAGTCTCATTTACTGTTCATTTTTATTTCCCCTGAGATAGGCGAAGTTTTCTTTGTAAAATTTAATTTTCAACTGATATTAATGGTAAAACACACTTTTGGTTCAGATTTCTGTCAAAGAAACCATAATGCAGTCTGTTTGTCTTTAAACGGAAGGGAAGTAGTTGTTAAATGTCAGCTTTACCTGAAATGAAGCTCTGAGAATTTAATCTCCAGTTTATTTCAAATAATTGCTTTTTTGACTTTTATTTGTTGTTATTTTTGGAAAAACACAAAACTTCTCACTGAAAGGAAGAAATCACTCTTCGACATCAATTCATGCTGAGCCACATATTGTATATTGGGAAATTTAGCAAATTGCACATTTTCAGAATGCAGAAATGTAACTGGAAACTTACTCAAACCGTTGAGGTCAAAAAGAAAAATCAATTAAAGCCTGGATTTTTGTGACAGATTTGAGGTGTTGTAGTACCAGAAGCTTTTCAAGTGAGGCATTAAAAGTCACCGAGAACGATTTAATGGATAAACTTATCATGTTATTTCTGAAAAATGTAATTTGTACTTTAATTTAAAACCTTATTGTGGACAACAGAATTTCAGTTATTGACAAAAATGTTGGGGAAAATACCTTACATATTGTCACATGTACCGATGGTTTTGTTCGGTTCACTGTGGCTTCAAGTGGTGGCATTTGATTTATTTTTTAGAAAATATTGACATGTTACTCAACAGTTCTCCCATTATAAGTGTTGAGATGAAACTTTATTGGGAAGTAAAGTTTACGGATAGCAAGCATAATATATTATACATGAATAGATATAAAACGGAGAACTATTTCTTTCATGACGTACACATGAAATAAATGCACAAAATATTTTTCATATTAGATGTATAAAACATTATGTAAGTCATGATTTTCTTTTTAAAAGCCTTTGAGCAATGCAGGCACGCCTACTGGTTTAGATTAAGTTTATCCAGAGTGGCTATAGTCAAGTTTTTAAAATTTTCTCTGACGAGCATTTTTACATTTGGTTGCAGCTTTTGGGAAAACCTGACCGGTCACATCTTTGATGGATTCATATTAATCAAAACAAATCTTCTCAATAAATGAAAAACAAACCTTTAAAAGATACTTTCACCAAAAATAAAATGGCAACCACTTCCAACTTGTATAACAGTTACAGAGGCAGACAAATGAAGGTTTTAAACTTGAACGAAATAGCAAAAAAAATGCTGCAATATTTATAACACAACTGAACAATTTGTAGAGTGAAATAAAGAAACAGAATTGAGTGAAAAAGGACCATTTGAAGTATTACATTTTTAATGCCAAATTGTATTTTAGGGACATTACAATAATAAGGCTACTTTAAAGTTTCCATGAAACATTACCAATCTGCAATTTACATCCTTAATATCAGAACGGCATAAATAAGACTGATGAGAAAAAACTGTTTGCTTCATAGTCTCAATAGTGCCTGTCTCAGCTCCATTCAGCATATATTTACCATTTCAATAAATATGGACATTTCCAAATTATTTAATTGTGAGATTGCAAACCAACAGGCAAAGCCCCAAAAAGATTCAAATGCAAAACCTTTCCAGAAATTGGAGCAAAATCAAAAAAAAAGACAAGAATATTAATGAGATACTCCAGATGTCAATAACATTCTACATATAGTTTCAGCAAGACAGGAACACATCAATTAAGTATTTGATTATTTATGTCCACACTTCTATATTAACTTCAATCGGTTATCAAGTAAGTGTTAATTCAAATAGTGGAAACCTAACTGTAATATAACATATTAAAGATAATGCAGATGCGGGACTTCCGGTTGCGGTGATGCGGAGCTAAGCCGCACGTTCGGCAGCTCCCGCTATCAAAGGACTTTCGGGCCTGTTTTAGGGCCCCAAACGGCACTGTTTCGACGATTCCCGGTGGGTGAAGGTGCTTGGAGGAACATTCCCCGTAATTTATGGTGCGCACCCGAAGTGGGGCAAAGAAAAAGGCTGCAGCAGCTCCCCAGAAAAAGCGGGGGAAGGAGGACAAAATGGCGGCCGGCGGAGCACCCGAGAATTGGTGGCAGTGGGCGAAGGAGCAGCAAGCTGCTCTTCTGCGCTGTTTTGCGGAGCTGAAGGCTGAGTTGCTGGACTCCCTGAAGGCGACTACCAGCAAGCTGCTTGAGATCCAGACAGCCCAGGGGGCAGCCATTCAGGAGTTGCTCGGTGCTCCCGAGGTTCTTGTTCCTTTTTCAGTGCCTGCCCATCCTTATCCCTAGGGCCTTTTTTAGGAGGGTGACTAGCAGGTTTTCCATTCAGGATTAGATGCGAAGAACCGGGGGCTGGCGTTCGAGGCGTCTGAGGTGGTGGCGGACAAGGAGGGCAGGTTTGTTATGGTGAAGGGTAGGCTGCAGGGAGAGAAGGTGGTGCTGGTAAATGTGTATGCCTCGGATTGGGATGACGCTGGCTTTATGAGGCGTATGTTGGGCCACATTCCGGACCTGGAGGCGGGGGGCCTGATCATGGGGGGAGACTTTAACACGGTGCTGGATCCCCCACTAGACCGGTCCAGTTCAAGGATGGGTAGGAGGTCGGCGGCGGCCAAGGTGCTGAGGGGGTTTATGGACCAGATGGGAGGGGTGGATCCTTGGAGGTTTGGGAGGCCGAGGGCGCGGGAATATTCCTTTTTCTCCCATGTGCATAGGGTTTACTCCCGAATAGATTTTTTCGTTCTGAGCAGGGGATTGATCCCGAGGGTGGAGGATGCCGAGTATTCGGCCATAGCAATTTCAGACCATGCTCCGCACTGGGTCAATCTGGAGATGGGGGAGGTACGGGACCAGCGCCCGCTGTGGTGTCTGGACGTGGGGCTGCTGGCTGATGAGGAAATGTGTAGGAGGGTCCGGGGAAGTATTGAGGGGTACCTTGAGGCCAACGATACGGGGGAGGTCCGGGTGGGGATGGTTTGGGAGGCTCTGAAGGCAGTGATCCGGGGGGGAGCTGATTTCCATCCGGGCCCGGAGGGAGAGGAGGGAGAGGGACAGACTGGTGGGGAAGCTCCTAGATGTGGACAGGAGGTACGCGGAGGCCCCGGAGGAGGGATTGTTGGGGGAACGGCGGAGCATGCAGGCCAAGTTCGACTTACTGACCACCAGAAAGGCAGAGACACAGTGGAGGAAGGCGCAAGGCGCGGTTTATGAGTATGGGGAGAAGGCGAGCAGGATGCTGGCGCATCAGCTCCGCAGGCGGGACGCAGCTAGGGAAAATGGTGGAGTGATGGATAGGGGTGGGAATGTGGTGCGGAAGGGGGCAGAGGTGAACGGGGTCTTTAGGGACTTTTACGAGGAACTGTACCCGGTCGGAGCCACCGGTGGGGGGGGGGGAGAGAGACGACGGCGCGGACTTGGTGGGCCCCCTGTTGGTGCGGGCCTTCAATGAGGCATGGGAAGGGGGGGGGGGGCTTTGCCCCCGACGATGTCACGGGCGTTGATTTCTTTGATCCTGAAGCGGGATAAGGACCCCCTGCAGTGTGGATCATACAGGCCAATCTCACTCCTCAATGTGGATGCTAAGTTGCTGGCGAAGATCCTGGCCACCAGGATAGAGGACTGTGTGATAGGGGTGGTACATGAGGATCAGACATGATTTGTCAAGGGAAGACAGCTTAACACGAATGTGCGGAGGTTGTTAAATGTTATTATGATGCCGGCAGTTGAGGGGGAGGCGAAGATAGTGGTGGCGCAAGATGCAGAGAAGGCCTTTGATAGAGTTGAGTGGGGGTAACTGTGGGAGGTGCTGAAGAGGTTTGGATTTGGGGAGGGGTTCATCAATGGGGCTCCGATGGCGAGTGTAGCTACTAATGGAAGGAGGTCAGAGTACTTCTGAGTTTGGGGGCTTCTCGGGCTATAAGCTGAATCTGGGTAAGAGCGAGGTGTTTGTCGTGCACCTGGGTGATCAGGAGGAGGGAATTGGTAGGCTCCCGTTTAAGACGGTAGTGAAGAGTTTTAGGTACCTGGGGGTGCAGGTGGCCAGGAGTTGGGGGACTCTCCACAAGCTTAATTTTACCAGGCTTGTGGAGCAGATGGAGGAGGAATTTAAAAGGTGGGACATGGTGCCGCTATCGCTGGCGGGTAGAGTGCAGTCCGTCAAAATGACGGTGCTCCCGAGGTTCTTGTTCCTTTTTCAGTGCCTGCCCATCCTTATCCCTAGGGCCTTTTTTAGGAGGGTGACTAGCAGCATCATGGGGGCGCATGGGACCCCGAGGGTGAAGAGGGTCTTCTTGGAGCGGGGCAGAGATGGTGGGGGGCTGGTGTTACCCGACCTCTTGGGGTATTACTGGGCGGCCAATGTGTCGATGGTGCGCAAGTGGGTGATGGAGGGGGAGGGGGCAGCATGAAAAAGGCTGGAGATGGCATCCTGTGGAGGCACAAGCCTGGTGGCCCTGGTAACGGCGCCGTTGCCACTTCCTCCTATGAGGTATACCACGAGTCCGGTGGTGGCGGCTACCCTCATGATTTGGGGGCAGTGGAGGCGACATGGGGGGAAGTGGGGGGCTCAATGGAGGCTCCGCTAAGGGGGAACCATCGGTTCGTCCCGGGGAAAATTGATGGTGGGGTTCCTGGGGTGGTACAGAGCGGGCATCAGAAAGCTGAGGGACCTGTTCATTGACGGGAGGTTTGCGAGCCTGGGAGAGCTAGAGGAGAAATTTGAGCTCCCCTCGGGGAACATGTTCAGGTACCTGCAGGTAAAGGCGTTTGCTAGGCGGCAGGTGGAGGGATTCCCTTTGCTGCCCGCGAGGGGGGTGGAGGACAGGGTGCTTTCGGGGGTCTGGGTCGGGGATGGGAAGGTATCTGATATCTACAAGGTAATGCAGGAGGTGGAGGAGGCGTCAGTAGAGGAGCTAAAGGCTAAGTGGGAGGGGGAGCTGGGGGAGCAAATCGAGGATGGGACATGGGCGGATGCCCTGGAGAGGGTTAACTCTTCTTCCTCATGTGCGCGCTTAGCCTCATCCAATTCAAGGTGCTGCACCAGGCCCATATGTCCGGGACTAGGATGAGTAGGTTCTTTGGGGGCGAAGACAGGTGTGTCAGGTGTTCGGGGAGTCCAGCGAGCCATGCCCATATGTTCTGGGCATGCCCGGCACTGGAGGAGTTCTGGAAGGGGGTGGCGAGGACAGTGTCGAGGGTGGTAGGATCCAGGGTCAAGCCAGGCTGGGGACTCGCAATTTTTGGGGTTGCGGTGGAGCCTGGAGTGCAGGAGGCGAGAGAGGCCGGTGTTTTGGCCTTTGCGTCCCTAGTAGCCCGGCGGAGGATCTTGCTACAGTGGAAGGATGCGAGACCCCCAAGCGTGGAGACCTGGATCAATGACATGGCGGGTTTTATTAAGCTGGAGAAGGTCAAATTCGCCCTGAGAGGATCGGTACAAGGGTTCTTTAGGCGGTGGCAGCCTTTCCTCGACTTTCTGGCTCAGCGATAGGGAACTAGGTCAGCAGCACCAGCAACCCGGGGGGGAGAGGGGGAAAAAGGGGGGGGGGGGTGTTGACTATGTTTATTTAATTTGATTTATTTTCAAGTTCTCTTGTTTTTTACCGGGTTTGGGGGGGTGGGGGGGGGGCTCGATATATGCGTTGATACGGTCTTGGGGGTGTTATGCTTATTATGTTGTTTTATTGTTGTTTGTTACTGCTTGTTGTTATATATTTTGTAAAAAATGTTCAATAAAAATTATTTTAGAAAAAAAGATAATGCAGATGCGGGTTGGGGACAGGGTCAATGGAAATGCCGATTCGGGGGAACCATAGATTTGAGCCAGGGAACTAGGATGGAAATTTTCGGAGATGGGAGGAGAAAGGAATTAGGACACTAAAAGATTTGTTTATTAGGGGTCGTTTTGCGGGATTGAAGGAGCTGGGAGCCAATTATGGGCTGGGGGAAATATTTAGATACATGCAGGTTCGAGACTTTGCCGGAAAGGAGATTCAGAGCTTCCCAGTAGAGCCAGCTTGCACATTGCTGGAGGAGATGCTGACGACAGGGGGACTGGAGAAGGGGGTATATCGGCGGTTTCCGGGGCTATTTTCGAGGAGGAGAAAGCGCCACTAGAAGGGATCAAGGCAAAGTGGGAGGAAGAGTTGGGAGAGGGTACGGAGGAGGGGTTCTGGTGAGGTGCTCCGCAGGCTGAACTCCTCTACCTCATGTGCGAGGTTGGGGCTGATACAGCTGAAGGTGGTGTTTAGAGCGCACCTTACAAGGGCAAGGATGAGGCGGCTCTTTGAGGGGGTAGAAGATGTGTGTGAACGTTGCGGGGGGGGGGGCGTAAACCACATTCATATGTTTTGGTCCTGTCCAAAGCTGGAGGATTACTGGAAGGAGGTTTTTAGGGTAATCTGTAAAGTGGTGCATGTGAAACAGGACCCGGGCCCTCGGGAGGGCATATTCGGGGTGTCGAACCAGTCGGGGTTGGAAACGGTGCGGAGGCAGATGTTGTAGCATTCGCCTTGTTGATCGCCCAAAGGCAGATCCTGTTAGGGTGGAGATCAACCTCTCCACTCTGCGCCCTGGCGTGGCGGGGGGGACCTGCTGAAATTCTTGATGCTTGAAAAAGGTCAAATTTGAATTGAGGGGATGTTTGGAGGGGTTCTACAATTCATGGACATTATTCATTATGCACTTTTGAGAATTGGATCACATTGAACATGGGGGGTGGGGAGGAGGGAGAAATATAATAATATATGGTGTCTGGGGTTTGGTGGGAGAATAGGATCGTTGTTATTGATGTGGGGATTGACATTACATTCGTTACTGATTATTGTTTACTGTTGGGCTTAAATTTGGGAGAAAATGTTAAAAAGGAGAATAAAAAATATTTTTAAAAAAGATAATGCAGATGCAAACATTGATACATACCAAAATGTATTAAGTTCTACAGTACTCTGCTTCCAATACGTGTTCAGTGAACCTAGTAACTGGCAAAGCAGATTTGAAAATGATCCTTCAAAATATACTTCAGATTCCTTTAACCATAAATCTGGACAACAATCTGCATTGCTGGAAGACGACAATTTTTTGTGTGGATTTCCAATTTCAGCTTGCTGGTAGCCTTTGATTAAATTCAAGGGTACATTTACGAGGCTGGGGCTATACACAACCAATGTGTTAAATAGAAATCTAAGCCTTCCGTCAATTGCTAAAGCAGTGTGCATTGTGCCATGACAGTCACAAGAGGTAGAAAAAAAACTTAACGGAAAGAAGGCATGGAGTGTCTTGTAATTAATTTTCCTATCAGATTGCTAAATTTACCCATGAGATATCAAGGATAAATAGTCTGCTCTCTTATAGAAACATGGTGTTTACCAATGCTGTTAAATTATTCAGTAGTTTCAAGCAGAGATGTGTCTTGTGCCTCGTGAGCTAAAACACTTCAAACATATCACCTTAACATGTAATGTGTGAATACACTGTAGTTAGACAAAAAAAAGCTGAAATTAAAAGTATTATCACAGGAATAGACAACTCTATTGGAAAAACAAAATGAAAATTAAAGCAACAACAACTTTCACTTATTATAACATTGATCACATAAAAGAATGGCCTGCATTATGGATGGTGAGAGCGTGGAAGAGAAACGTAGACATTGAATAATGAAAGTATTGAGGCACGGTGGTGGAAATATAGATTATTTCGCTGCATTTACTGAGGTGCCACTTTTCAGATGAGCTGTTACAGAATTACAGAACGATTATGGTACAGAAGGAGGCCATTTGGCCTGTTGCATTATGCCAATTCTGCGAAACCAATTTAGCTTGTCCCACTTGATTGCATTTTCCCTGTCGCCCTGCCACCTTTTATTTCTTCAGGTATTTATCCAATTCCCTTTTGAAAGCTATGTGTGAATCTGCCTATATCATCCGTCAAGGCAGCACTAGACACTAACCACTCGGATCACAAAAAAGTTATTTTCTGACTCGGCTTTAGTTCTTTTGCCAATCATTTAAAATCTGTATTCTTTGGTTCTCGACCCTTGTATGAATGGGAATGATTTCTCTAGATCTAGTCTGTCTGAATCAGTCATGATTTTCAACATTAAGGGTGGGTTTTTCCATGCCCACACGGTGTGTTTTGCAATGGCGGAGGCAGCCCAACATTGGCTGCTGTTATAAGCACCCCCGCCGCCTGGAAATCCGTGGAGGGGGTTTCCCGTCAGCGTGCCTGGAATATGCCGCCGGTGAGAATGGTTGGAGAATTCTGCCTTAAATCTCCTCTCAACCTTTTCTTCTCGAAGGGGAATAACCATTGTTACTCCAATCTATCCACATAACTGAAATTCCTGGCCATTGGAACCATTCTCTTAAAATCTTCTCCGTGCCCTCTGTAAAACCATCACATCTTTTCTAAAGTGTGGTGCCCAGAATTGGACACATTTCTCCAGGTGAGGCTGAACCAGTTGTTTCACAAAGGTTCATCATAACTTCCTTGCTTTGTACTCCATACCCAGGAGTCCATACACCTTTTAAACCATTTTCTCAATCTTCTCTGCCATATACCCCTTAGATCTCTCTGCTCCTGAGAGAACTTTACTATTTAGTTTATATTGTCTCTCTACATTCATCCCTCCAAACCTTATTACTTCACACCTTTCTACACTGGATTTCATCTGCCACATGTCTGTCCACTCCATCAGTTTGTCTATATCACCTTGAGGTCTACTATTATCCTCCTCACAATTGACAACACTGCCCATTTGTGTGTCAATGTAAGTTTTAAAATGTGCTCTATATTCCAAGTGTAAGTCATTAATATACAACAAGGAAAGCTGTAATCCAGTACCTACCCAGGGGAAATCAAATGCAAATCTTCCTCCAGTCTGAAAAACAACTGTTCGTTACTGCCATTTCCTGTCATTCAACTTCATCTCCATGCTGACAGTGTCCCTTTTTTATTCCATGGGCTTCAACATTGCTGGCACTTGTTACGTAGCATTTTTCCCAAAACTTTGAGCGCCCATATACACCATACTAACCACATTACTCACACCATGCTCTGTTACATCATCTAAATTCAATCAAGTTAGTTACACAGAATTTACCTTTAACAAATTCATGTTGGCTTTCCTTAATTAATCTACACTTATCCAAGCAATTGTTAATTTTGTCCTGGATTATCATTTCTAAAAGCTTTTCCATCATCAAGGTTAAACTGATTGGCCTGTAGTTTTTGAGTTTATACTTAAAGAAAGTTCATTTCTGTTCTAATTATACAAAAAAAACCCACAGCATTTTTCACTGAAGAGCAGGGTGTCCAGAGAAGTCATCCTTTTGTCCACGAGACTGTCAATTTAAATACATATTTTAAAGACTGTTACAACTCATTTCATATGAGCATCCCAACAAACTAGCCTTGCATCCCACCAATTTGGGCTGGGATTTCAGGTCTCATTGAATGGAAATCAAAGTACTCAAACCAAAATTAAGGCCGAATATGCATTTAAAGTGGCATTTGAAGTTAAGCAGATAAGTTACAAGGCAAATAAAACAGGAAGTGCTGGAAACACTCAGCAGGTCTGGCAGCATCTGTGGAGAGAGAAATAGAGCTAACATTTTGAGTCCAATATGATTCTTCTTCTGCTAGGTCTGCTGACTATTTCCAGCACTTTCTGGCTCATTTCAGATGGCATCCACAAGATTTTGTTTCACTTAAATATCAAGGCAAATTGCTTTTATACACAAATTCGGAAGGGAAGGAACATAATGGACGATTGATCAATTTCCATTGGTGGAGCAGAGGAAGTATGGGACTATTATCCAGAGTCAGTTGAATGCACAGCTGGAGATTTCCCAAATAATATGGATGATGCCATGAAAGAATTTGAAAACAAAGACATGGATCTTGAATTTGATGTCCTGGGATTAATAAAGCCAGTGAAGCTACACCAAGAATGGGTATCCTAAATTGCTCACAGCTAATGAAGTACTTTTGAAGCATAGAACAAGGTCCCACAAACAATCAATGACCAGATAGAATGTTTTTGGTGCGACTGATTGCTGAATAAATGTTAGCTCGGACACGTGAAGGCACCCTGCTCATTAGCTAAAAACAAAACCTATATTGTTTTGCAATGACTAAAGCAGATGTGAACTTGGTTTAATAGTTTATCTGAAAAACAGCATCTAAGAGCAGCACCCCCTCAACACCTAACTGAATACTTTATGCTCAAGTCTTTGGGAGCGGGGCTTGAACCCATGGCCTCATGACTCAATTGTACTACTACTGATCGAATGCTGACACCTGGCAGAGTGTGATGTACGGATTTTCTGTAGGAAATGATGCTGTCTGGTATTTTGAGATTTGTTGTCAATAGGCAACAACTCTAAAGTTAGCGTGGATGGCAGAGAATAGAATTGGCTATCATTGGTATACACATTGAAATTCGCCCTGTGCTTGCAGGCAATGATGGCTTGTAGTGATGAGGGGATTAAAGATGGGATTATAGGCCACACAAGCACATGAAGTAAATATGTTTGAGACAGTGTCAAAAACGCTGTGACAATTAAGAGTGAAACTATGGAATAGTGGAACAGTGGTGAACCATGGCAGGGATGGGGTAAAAGAAAATTAAAGTAATGAATGTTGAGAGCAGGCAAAAGGAAGAAAGGGGATTTTGAGTCATGCTCACTTATATAGGATTGGGCCAGGGGTGGCTTTAACCAGAGCAGTCTCCATTCTTCAGCTTAGTGAAAACAAGTTAATTCTTCAATGATAAAAATGTGCTCACTGGCCTTATGAAAAAAGCACAGTTTGGGAAGATGGGAGGATATGTGGGAATGGTGTGTGAAAAAGAAAGCCTGAGTCAGGGAACTTTGATGGTTGAGAAACTACCACATTGTGGAAGTTGACAGAAAGTCCAGTTTAACTGCTATTATTAAACTATTGCCTGTTATAAAATATCTAATGAAATGAATATCAGTAACATTTATATATAAAAATGTTCACTTACTGAATGTCCCAGCACAGCCATACTGTAGAAAAATGCCCCCATCCTAGCTTCCTAATCACATGATATCGTGCATTAAACAGGTCCCCTATTTTCACAGCATGGTAGCCACCTGAAAGACAAGCAAGGAAAAGAACTGTTTAGTGGCAAGGCCATTATTGTTCTTAAAATAGATAGTAAAGATAGAGTACAGCCCAAAATGGTAACTGCAGCTGTGAACTTGAAAACGCAAAATCTTGGGTTGTAAACAAAAGAACATTTTAGCAAAACCAATAACCACCATCCAAAAGTATTGTAGCACTCATTTATAAAACCAAGTTATCTGTTGTTTGATATCACCTTTATTCTTTGAAGCACATGGCCATATAAATAGAAGCAACTGGGGAAGTGGAGCTGAGAGAGATCAGCCAAGATCGCACTGAATGACAGTGCAGGCTTATGGGATTCTATAGTCTACTCCTGCTGCTATTTCTTATGTTCACATATGCCTGGACAGCTGTAGTTTTAAACCAAGTTTCCTCACAAAACAATGTACCAGCCTTTGAAAATATAAGATGTTTCACCAAATGATTTTCAAATACAAGAGTTCACGTTTGTCTCTAGAATGCCATGGTCAAGTACAAGAGCAAGATGCATTTTTCACAAGTTGACAACTTGAATTAAATTAATTCCATCAGAAGGAAAGTCTTCCTTAGAAGAACTATGCAACCGACCTGTACTATACATTAAATTATGAAAATTTCTGAAGGTGTTACCTTCACATGAATTCAGTCGATCAAAATAGCCCAAGACCAAATTGGTATATAACAAATGATACTAATTTGTGGGCAGCATCCCTGCTTCTGAGCAAGAGGCTCCAGGTTCCAGTCTTACCACAGGACTTCATGGCCACGGGAGTTTCATTCATAATGTGGTTGCCTTCTTTAAGGAATGGTAAACATCAGCTGGGGGCTTTGGGGTTGTTTTTTTTAAACTGCGTTGTGTGTTATTTTTTGTAGTTTTCTAATAATTGGAAAGTGGATAGGGTTGGGACCTGGAGGAGTTTGGTATTAGGACTACAATGGTTACTTTTGTTCTGTGCTTTGTAAATAATTTGAAAATGCCTTGAATAAAATATTTTATTAAAAAAGGAATGTTACAGCCCTCAAGACTCAACATTGAATTCAACAACTTTAGACTGTGACCTTTCTCCTCCAATTAAAAAAAATATATATATCCCAAACATATTTTGCCCCAATGCAAAAATCCTGCCTCCCACTATACCACTGGGTCATCTGTCACTTATTCTTAAAGTTTGCTACATCTTTGTTGAAAGCTCTCCTAGCTTCCACAAATCACTGACCTTCTACTCCTCTACCCCTCTTATATAGTATATAATCCAACACATTTCTCCCTCTCTATAGCTCTGAAGAGCCATATGGACTCAAAATATTTTCTCTGTTTTCTGTCCCTATGGATGCTGCCAGGCCTGCTTTTCCACCATTCTCTGTTTACATTGCAATTACAGATTTATTGATTGAATTAAATTCCACCACGGGTGCCATGATTACTAGTCCAGTGATAGCACTGCCATGCCATTGCCTCCCCATCAAAATTCGCGACCTTATGAAACCCCCTTACCAACCCACCATCTCAACAATTTAACCCCCTCAGGAAAACCCTCACTTCAATACTAAACCATTTCAGTAAGCCACGACATAACACTAAACCCCCCAAAAGGCACTCACCACAACAGTACCAACCTCCCCCCACAACCACCAGCCCCTCACCACTGTATGAAATCCCCACTAAAAAGTCTCTCACTACAGCTATCAATCTCAAAAAGGCCACCAACACACCACAGCACTAAATTCCACCAAATAAATCAGTTACGAATGATCAAATCCTCAGAAACAACTCCTCACAGCAGAATTCTCTCAAAATACTGACCCCTTACTATGACATTAGAGGCCCTCAAATAGCCCCTCACTCAAGTGTATAAAAACAAGGCCGAAAAGCATGTGACCTTTGGTTAAGCAGCCAGGCTTCCTCCAGGCACAAGAGGCCTTGAGTTGGTCCTAGATGGTTCGGCAGTGCCAGGACAGCAGTCTCCAGGTTGTTGGAGAAAAGGACCCCCCTTCCCAACTCCAAAGCACAGCGCTTGGGGAAGATACAAATCCTCTCACTCTTTGACCTCCAGCCTGCCTCGCACTCGGGCCTCACAACGCACCAGGCCTTAGCACCCCCCAACCCCCGCAAACAAGATAACCCCACTTCAAAATAGCCACCACCAACCCAACTTGATTTGATAACCTGAAAATATAGAGGGACAGCAATTAAAGTAATCGTGGTTAATCACAGCCTGTTCATGCCAAGCATGACGCTGGAGCCGCAGGGGCAGTGGTAGAGGCGGGTACAATTTTTTCCTTTAAAAAACAGTTGACAGTTACATGGGCAGGGTGGGTATAGAGGGATATGGGCCAAATGCGGGCAAGTGGGACTATCTTAGTGATAGAAACTGGGCAGCATGGACAAGCCGACACCAAAGGGCCTGTTTCCATGCTCTAAGCATCTATGACTCTATTCCGAGTCCTCAAGTGTCAAGTCCAGGCCAAAGAAAAATGCTGAACATGGCGATTGAGATACCATAGTGAGAAAAGTGAAAGACAATCATCCAGAGAAAAATGAGATATGAAAAAAATAGAAAATTAACAGCAAGATAATAAGATATGCAAAAATAATTACACAGCAGGAGAGAAGCACAAAGGGTTTTGAGAAAAGTTTAATTTCCCACATCGACTCCATTGTCATTGTTTCAATTTGCATACTTTATTGAAAGCACACTCACACTTCAAAGCTATAGAAGATAGAAAAGCAGCAATATTATTATTTTTTCTCTTGACCTGAAGCAGGAAATTTAAGAACACATTTCAATCTGTAAACTTTCCTCACCATGTAGCAAATACAAATTCAGGTTTAGCTCAGACTATATTTACTTAACGCAATTAGACATCTGGAACATAGTGACAGGCCTGTTGCCCCACAGCATCCCCTCAGTAGCAAAAATAATATATTGCATGCTAAAAGATTTATACAAGAACACAAGGGAACACAAGGGTTAGGAGTAGGCCATTCAGCCCCTTGAGCCTGCTCAATCATTCAATAAGATCATGCCTGATCGGTTTGTGGTCTCCACCCCGCTATGTTTAATGATGTAGACTCTGCTATTATCTGCGGATAAGAATTCCACAGACCGTCGGAGAAAAACATCCTCGCCATCTCAGTCTTAAATAGAAGACCACTAATTTTTAAACTATGTCCCCTTGTTCTACACTACCCAACAAGGGGAAGCATGCTCTCAGCATCCACCCTATCCAAGTTCCCTCAGAATATGTTTCAATAATTTCACCTCATGCAGCAAACTCTGATGCTGTAGGTCCAACCCTCTCAATGTTTCCTCATAAAATGATCCTTCATTCTAGGAATCAATTGTGTGAACTTTTAATGAATAATTTTAGTGCAATTATATCCTTTCTTATGTAAGGAGACCAAAACTATACACTACAGTCCAGATGCAGTCTCATTAAAGCTCTGTTCAGCTGGAGCAAAACCTCCTACTTCTATACTCATTTCCTCTGCCAACATTTCATTTGCCTTCCTAATCACTGGAATGTTGGTGTTATTGGACAAGTTTATCAGAACTCGGGAAGGGGTAAGGGTCAAGATGAAATAGGATCTGGTAGCACTGGGCCAGGGTTTGGAATGAATTGAATCTTTGAAGTTGCGGGTACTGGGGAGATAAAAATATTCCCCGTATGTGTTGCTTCCCTATCAATTCCTCCAAAAATTTACATTTCAAGTGAAGAGAGGACCACACACAAAGGACTTGAATCAGCACGTCTCTCAGTAACCTCAGACGTCTATAATTTGTGTCCAAGAAACATTGAGCACCACTTGAATAGAGCCTCACTTAGCCCTGTACCTAGTGCAACTTCTGGTTTAAGGTGTGTCCTTAATCTTATCAAATTGTGAGTATCAAAGTGTATTTGGTTATTTTATTGTGATAATAGGTCATAATTTCCTGGTGTCATATTTGGGCGGGTACCCCAAAGATATGCTGGGGAAATCCTCTCGGAAGTTCCCATGAAAGGATTTACTCAGTAATTGGCCGCAAGAGTTTATTTCCCCCAGACAATTGTGCTGGGCTGGAACCACCTGACAAAGTAATCACTGCATTTGGATGGTTCTGACAGTTTTACACTCAGTTACTCTGAAAGAGTTAGAAGAGGAAAAAAGCACTTCTAACTTCAGAACAGCTATTTTAAAGACCCAGCCCCTCCCAGGGACTCACACCCCATCCCCAGACCCGCACATCATCCCCGATACCCCCATTCACCACCAAGCATCCACTCCCGATGCAACTATGCTTGACCCCTCTACAGAGTTGTTTCACTATTTCAGTCTCACCGGGCCAGAGTCAGGACGTTGGTCGAGACAGGGACTTTGGATTTCAGGCAAGGATAAGTAGATAAGTTGCAACTAAGTGGGAATCTGCCGGTGATTGCCACTCTGAGGAAGTAACGGGCCAATATGTCTGCCCCAATCAAGTGTTGTCTTCCAGTTGATATTTACCTACCAACACCATCTTCACAGGGCTGTTTAGCACACTGGGCTAAATCGCTGGCTTTTAAAGCAGACCCAGGCAGGCCAGCAGCACGGTTCAGTTCCCGTAACAGCCTCCCCGAACAGGTGCCGGAATGTGGCGACTAGGGGCTTTTCACAGTAACTTAATTGAAGCTACTCGTGACAATAAGGGATTTTCATTTTAATTTCACATAGGCCTTGCAGAAGTCAATAAATCCTTGATTAGATTATCTATTTTTCAGAATAAAGACCCCCACCCCAGTGGGTTAGAATGGAGGAGGGTCTGTGCAAGGGGCCGGAGGGTGCTGGCAACAACACCGCTCCCGATGGCCCCGGGTAAATATTCTGGGAGTTCAGTGGTGGTGGCAAAGCTGTAGATTTGTAGGCAGTTGAGGCAGCATTTTAAGTTGTGGGCAGGGTCAAGAGAGATGTCGATTAGGCGGAACCATAAGTTTGAATGGGAGGTTTCAGAGATGGGAGGGGAGGGGGGGTCAGGATATTTAAAGACCTGTTCCTGAGAGGCTTGAGGAGTTGGGGGAGAAATATGGACTGGGGCAGGGGGAAGTATTTAGGTACCTGCAGCTCCAAGACTTTGCCAGGAAGGTGGTTCAGAGCTTTCCGATGGCGCCGGCCCCCTTGTTGTTGGGACAGGTATTGACTGCAGTGGGAATGGAGAAGTGGGTGGTGTCGGTGATCTATGGGAGAAAGTTGGAGGGGGTGAAGGATAAGGTATACGTGGAGGGGATTAAAGCCTAGTGGGAGGAAGAGTTGGGGAAGGTTATGGAAGCCAGTCTGTGGTGTGAGGTACTCCAAAGGGTGAACGCCTCAACCTTGTGCGTGAGGTTGGGGCTGACGCAGCTGAAGGTCGTGTATAGGGTGCACCTCACGAGGGCGAGGATGAACTGACTCTTTGAGGGGGTGGAGGATGTATGTGTGCGCTGTGGGAGGAGCTCCGCAAACGATGTTCACATGTTTTGGTCCTGCTCGAGGCTGGAGGTATATTGGAGGGAGGTTTTTAAGTCACTTCAGGGGTAGTACATGTGATTTTGGAGCCAGGGCCCCTAGAAGCCATTTTCGGGGTTCGGACCAGCCCAGGCTGCAGACGGGTGCAGGGGCAGATGTTTTAGTCTTCGCTTCGCTGATTGCCCGGAGGGGAGTCCTGCTGGGGTGAAGGTCATGCTCGAGTAGGTGAAGTTTGAGCTGAGGGGGAGGATGGAAGGGTTGTAGAATTCATGGGCATTTCACTTTCAAGATTTGAATGCCATCGAACATTGGTGGGGTTGAGTACATTAATTAACGGTCATGTATGGGTGAATGCTTGGGTTTGTATATTGATGGGGATGCTGTTTGGGGGATTGATACCGTATTTGTTATTGTTGGTCATCATTTGTTGTATTTGATGTAAATGTGGAAAATCAGGAGAATAAAAAAATATTTTTTTAAAAATACACAGCTAGGAAGGAATGAGACCAGAGTGGACTTTGAAAACACAGATGAGATTTTAAAATTGAGACTCGGCTTAACCAAGTCAATATAGGTCAGTGAACACAGGGGCAGTCTTTGAATGGGACTTGGGCCAAGTAAGGAGCAGTCTGCAAGCATAGTTTTGGTTGATCTCAAGTTTACAGAGGGTAGAATGTAGGAGGTCAGCCAGGACTGCATTGGAATAGTAAAGTCTAGAAGTACCAATGGCATGAATGAAGGTTCAGTAATAGATAAGCTACAGCAGGGACAAAGTAGAGTGAAGTTCTGGAGGAAGAAATGGGTAGTTGAGCGACGCCACAAAAGTGCGGTTAGAAGCTCATCTTGGGATCAACTGACACCAAGGCTGTGAATAGTCTGGTTTAGATGCAGTTAGTTACCATGGAGCAGGATAGTGTTGATTGCCCTCGAATGGAGTGTGGAGCGGAGGCCCAAGATAATGGCTTCAGTCTTCCCAAAGTTTAACTGGAGGAAATTTCTGCTCATTCAATACTGGATGTCAGATTTGCAGTGTGATAATTTAGTAACAGTGTGGTCTTCGAGAATTGGCAGCATATAAGTGAAAACTAATGCTATTCTTCAGGATAATGTTGCTGAGGAGCAGCATGTGGATCAGAAATAGGAGGGACTCAAGGAAAATACATTGGGGGACACCAGAGGTAATGGCACCAGAAGAAGAAACATTGCAAGTAATGAACTATTGCAAGTAATAATTTGGCTACCAGTAAACAGATCTGAATAAAAGTAGGTGAGGGCAGTCCAACCAAGCTAAAAGATAGTGGAGAGGTTTTGAAGGGGGATGGCATGGTCAGTAGTGCCAAAGGCTGCAGTCAGGTTGAGAAGGACAAGGAGGGGCAGGTAACCTTTATCACAGTTACACAGGGTGTCATTTTGTGCCTTTGATAAAAGACATTTTGATTTTGTGGTCAAGGCTAATACGCGATTGAAGGGATTCAAACATGGAATTCTAAGAACGATAGGCATGGTTTTGAGAGACAAGAACACCTTCAAGGACTTAAGAGGAAAGAGAGGTTCAAGGTGGGGTATTATCTTGCAAGGACAGTGGGCCCAGGAGTTGGCCTTTTAAAGAGAGAGGAATGACTACAGAGATTGAAAGGAGAGAGAGAGTGGAAAGAGATAACGGTTACTCATATTAGCTAACATGAGCTTCGAGAGGGCATCAGGGGGTGATAGGAGAAAAAGTAGAAAGAGAAAATTGGAGAATGAAAAAGTAATTTGAAAGCATATCTATATCTCCCAAACAACTGGATGTAACTGTGCCTTGGATGTTAGTCCTATTAACATAGGAGGCAGTGGTGTAGTGTATTGTCACTGGACTAGTAATCCAGAGACGCTGGGTAATGCTCTGGGGACATGTGTTTGAATCCCACCAGGGCGGACGGTGGAATTTGAATTACATTTTTTTTTTTAAATCTGGAATTAAATGGCTAATGACGACCATGAAACCATTGTCGATTGTTGTAAAAACCCATCTGGTTCACTAATGTCCTTCAGTAAAGGAAATATGCCGTCATTACTTGGTCTGACCTACATGTGACTCCAGACCCACAGCAATGTTGTTAACTCTTAAATGCTTTCAGGAATGGGCAACATGCGATGCCCACATCCCATGAACAAATAAAAAAATTTTAAAGATCTGAAGACAGCGATTATGCCCAATAGCCAAATGTTTTTAAACTGCAATCAGGGGCTTTAGGCACTTCTTTACCACTGATGCAACAAATAATTTACAAGAATAAACAAAAAAGATGAAGCTGTTTTTAAAATAATGATGCTACTCAGAAATCAAAGTGTTTAGAAACAGATTATACAATGAAAACATTGTAAAAATAAAAACTAATTATCAATCTTTACAACTGAAGAAGCTGCCAGATTTTCCTTGAAGACATTCGAGTGTAAGTTTGATTAAATTGATAGCAATCTTGCCTGCCAGGTTATACATTCATATCCTGTACAGGTTCGAGCACATAATTTAGGCTGACCTCTGGCAGAAACAAGTCCGTACAACATTTTCATTAGTGTTGCTGCTTGGATGAGAAGTTAAAGCAAAGCCTCATGTGCTCAGGTGTATGATGAAGGATTCTATTGAGCTCGACAAGTTAGAGCAGGGCGGTCTTCCAGTTTCCAGGGCAATATTTCTCCCTCAACCATGACCCCCAAAAACAGATTATTTGATCCAAAAGTAAAAATTGTAATTTCCAGAATCACATTGAGCCACTGCATTCCAATAGTATCTTTTTTTTAAATGGACTCATCTAATTAGTACATTTACATTAGTGGAGGCAAGGGGCGGGACTAATTTTGGAAAGAAACATGTTGTAAAACTTAGAAGAAAAATGCTGCATTTTGACATAACTATAGTCAATCTGGAAAATAATGCACATAATTGTTCTCAAAGTCCACTGAACCTTCACAAGTATAGTTCTCTGGTTGAAAATAGATATCTGTATCAAAGTACACAATTTCTCTCAAATGGATATTTTACCTAAACTGGAGGGGCACCAGGAGATTTGCTAATGTGATTTGGGAGGGTTTAAACTAGTATGACAGGGGGTTGCGAACTGGAGCAACAGGCCAGCAAGTATAGAGACTGGGTAAGAGCTTGAGACTAAGACAAATATAGCAAAGAGGGAGAGCAAGTAGAAGGAAGTCGCTGATCTCAGTGGGTCTGAAGGTCTGGAGTGTTTGCTTCAACTCAAGTATAACAGATAAAATGGATTAATTTAGAGCTTGGATTAATGTGGGGAATTATGATATTGTTGCTGTTACGAAGACATGGCTGAAGGAGGGACAGGACTGGCAGCTTAATATTCTGGGGTAATAATAATAATAATCGCTTATTGTCACAAGTAGGTTTCAATGAAGTTACTGTGAAAAGCCCCTAGTCGCCACAGTCCGGCACCTGTTCGGGGAGGCTGGAACAGGAATTGAACCTGCGCTGCTGGTCTTGTTCTGCATTACAAGCCAGCTACCTTAGCCCACTGTGCTAAACCAGCCACTAATTGGGTATTGATGTTTTAGATGAGACGGAGGGGCAGCAAAAAGGGTGGGGGAGTTGCATTACTGCTAGGGAACATATCAGCTGTGATGAGGGAGAATATCTTTGAGGGATCCTGCAAAGAGGCATTATGAGTAGAGCTCACAAATAGGAAGGGTGCAATCACAATGTTGGGGTTGTACTATAGGAATCCCAACAGCCAGTGGGATACAGAGGAACAGGTATGTAGTCAGATTCTGGAAAGATGTGAAACTAGCAGGGTTGTTGTGGTGGGGGATTTTAATTTCCCCCATATTGACTGCGACTTCCTTAGTGCCAGGGATTTGGATGGAGAGTAATTTGTTAGGTGTGTCCAAGAGGGCTGTTTGAAACACTATGTCGATAGTCAAACCAGGGAGGGGGCCTTGCTGGACCTAGTATTGGGGAATGAGCCTGACCAGTTAACCAAGGTTTCAATAGTGGAACATTTTGGGAATAGTGATCACAATTCCATAAGTTTTCAAAAAGTAATGGATAAGGACAAGAGTGGTCCTCGAGTGAGGGTGCTAAATTGGGGGAGAGCTAACTGCAACAGAATTCGGCAAGAGCTGGAGAATGTGGATTGAAGCGGCTGTTTGAGGGTAAATCCACATTGATATGTGGGAGTCTTTTAAAGACCAGGTGATTAGAGTGCAGGACAGGCATGTCCCTGCGAAAATGAAGGACAGAAATGGCAGGATTAGGGAACCATGGATGAAAGGGGAAATTGAGATTAGTTAAAAAGAAAAAAGGAGGCATACATAAGGTCTAGCCAACTAAAAACAGTAAAGCTTTTGAAGGATATGGGGAAAGTAGGGACAAGCTCAAATGGGGAGTTAGGAGGGCTAAAAGAGGCCATGAAATGTCTTTGGCAAGCAGGGACAAGGAAAGTTCAAGGCCTTTTATACATATATAAGGAGCACGAGGGTAGCTGGGGAAAGAGTAGGTCCACTCAAGGACAAAGGTATGCATGGAGTCAGAGGAAGTGGGTGAGATCCTTAATAAGTATTCATCAAGGAGAGGAACATGACAAATGTTGAGGTTAGGGATGGGTGTGTGAATACTCTAGGACATGTCAGCATAATGAAGGATGAAGTGTTAGATATCTTAAAATGCTTTAAGGTAGACAAATCCCCCTGGGCCGGATGCAATATATCCCAGGTTACTTTGGGTGGCAAGAGAGGATATAGCTGGGGCCTTAACAGATATCTTTCCATCATCTTTGACCACAGGCGAGGTTCCAGAGGACTGGAGAATAGCCAATGTTGACCCTTTGTTTAAGAAGGGAAGCAGGGATAATCTAGGTAATTATAGGCCGTTGACCCTTACGTCAGTGGTGGGGAAGCTGTTGGAGAAGATACTGAGGGACAGGATTTATTCACATTTGGAAGCAAATAGACTTGTTGGTGATTGGCAACATGGTTTTGTGCGAGGAAGATCATGTCTTACCAACTTGGTAGTTTGTTGAGGAGGTGACAAATTAATTGATGAGGGAAAGGCTGTGTATGTCGTCTACATAGACTTTAGCACGGTGTTTGACAAGGTCCTTCATGGTAGACTGGCATAAAAGGTAAAGTCACATGGGATTTGGGGTGTGCTAGCTGGACAGATAAAGAACTGGCTTGGCAACAAGAGACAGAGTAAAAGTGGGAGTTTTTCATGAATGGTGATCTGTAACTAGTAGTGTTCCACAGGGATCAGCGCTGGGATCACTGTTGTTTGTAATTAATATATATATATATATATATATTATATATGTATAAATCATCTGGAGGAAAACGTAGATGATTTGATTAGCAAGTTTGCAGATCAGACTACGATAGGTGGAGTTGCAGATAGTGAAGGGGACTGTCACAGAATACAGCAGAATGTAGATAGATTGGAGAATTGGGCAGAGAAATGGCAGATGCTATTCAATTGGACAAATGCAAGGTGATGCATTTTGGAAGATCAAATCCAGGTGTGAATTATACAGTAAATGACAGAACCCTTAAGAGCATTGACATACAGAGAGATCTGGGTGTTCAGATCCCTAGTTCCATGAAAATAACAATGCAGGCGGATAAGGTGGTCAAGAAGGCATACGGCATACTTTCTTTCACGGCCAGGGCATTGAGTACAAGAGTTGCCAGGTCATGTTACAGTTGTATAAAACTTTAGTTAGGCAACATTTGAAATATTGAGTGCAGTTCTGGTTGCCACACTACCAGAAGGACGTGGATACTTTGGAGAGAGTGCAAAGAAGGTTGACCAGGATGATGCACGGTCTGGAGGGTGTCAGCTATGAGGAGAGATTGAATAAACTCGGATGGTTTTTGTTGGAAAGACGAAGGCTAAGGGGAGACCTGATTGAGATCTACAAAATTACAAGAGGTATAGACAGTGTGAAAAGTCAGAAGTTTTTTCCCCAGGGTGAAATACTCAATAACAAGGGGGCACAGGTTCAACGTAAGAGGGGGAAAGTTTTGGGGAGATGTGCGGGGAAAGTCTTTCATACAGAGGGTGGTGGATGCCTGGAACGCATTGCCAATGGAGGTGGTGGAGGCAGGCACAATAGCAAAGTTTAAGATGTATCTTGACAGACACATGAACCAGCGGGGAATAGAGGAATACAGATCGTTTGGGCAATTACTAGGTGGTCTAAATAAGGAATCTGGATCAGCGCAGGCTTGGTGGGCCGAAAGGCCTGTTCCTGTGCTGTAAAGTTCTTTGATCTTTGTACCTTTTCCCAGTAGTACGTCATTCATTATACGGCCATATATAAAGGATATGAAATAGTACCAAGTTTATATTTTATATCACTCAGTAAATGCCTTTTCAAATTCTAAACCACATGGACATATTTTTCAGCTCACCAGTAAAAATTCAAAGTAGACACAGAACCAAAAGAAACTCGGACAGAAAGCTATGCACTACATCAAGTCTACCCATAAAGATCAGATGTACCCTACCATAGTTCATTAGACGGGGTTTTACCTTTACAATAGTCAGCAGGATCTTCTTGCTCTTCATCATCAGATCCAAGGATTTCCTCCTCAGGTTCTGGAGGAACAGGCTCTGGTAGAGGTGGTGGTGGAGGAGGAGGGGGAGCCACAGGAGCTTTCTGTTGAGCCTCTGGCCTTGAGAAGAGAGAAAAAAATGAGGAAGAACTGTTTAAAATGTGCAAGAAAAGTTACAATGTTTTATTAATCTGTGATTTATAAGGAAATAAACCACAAAAGGATACAATCATTTTGATTGCTATATTAGAATAAAACCAGTCAATTCTAAAATCCTTTACACGTGATTTATCATACAAAACTTTTAGAATTTTAGCTCCTATCTTGGTTCAGTGCTACATTCACCACCTTGCGGATACAGAGGTATACAAACCAGGTGAGTCCTAGATCCCTGGATTATGCTGTTTAAATTGATGGACACCAATGGCAGAAAGATACAATGGCAGACTTCAGCAATCCCAAGCTGGGAAAAATACATCCGTGTTTATTTCCCCGATTCAGAGACCATTTTTGAGAAATACACCTATATATGCTTACTTACGTCAATTGAATCAGGTTCAGTTGTGATAACAGAAGAGCCTAGCAACATGATTGTTTGCATTCACACATATGTGGCCACCATGAGCCCACACCCCAACACGAGTTGCTGCCTTAAAGAGTGGAGAATACAGGATAAATTGACATAATAAAAATATCATGCTCATAAGATAGCAAAATTCTCAAATGAAGAGAATTGCTCGTTGCTCGGCACAACATCGAGGGCCGAAGGGCCTGTTCTGTGCTGTACTGTTCTATGTTCTATGTTCTAAGATATCTGGTATTGTACACCAAAAAGAGCACAACACAAAGGTGGATTCTTGGCAGCAAGAGATGACTACGTTTGTCCTTTTACAAGAATCAATCCTGAAAACCCAAACTTCTTCAAGTGGTCAATTACTGAATTACATTCAACATTATCACGGAAATTTCAATAAAGATGGGAAACATGTGAAACTTTCATGTTACCGCATTTTAGGCATTTTTAGGAGTTCGAGAAATTTGAGAAGAGGTTGTAAGAAAGTAGATTTGGAATGCGCGAAGGTAAGCAGGAATTGTTTACTGAGTAAATAAACATGGTTTTACATACATATAATATTGACTATTTGGGTATAAGTCCTGTCACAACTAATTCAATGGTGGCATTCCAATCAAGTAAAGGCAATATTGATAATGAGATCAGAGATAAAATATTAACAAGTCACAGAAGTGTATTGACACAACATTGAAAGAATACTAGCTAAAAGTGCTATTTTTCCAATAGCATAATGGGCACCAATATACTCACAATTATGTTTCAACAATTCTGTCATTGTGAGAGGTCTAAAAAATATGCTGAGCCATGTTTAGCTGAAACCCTTCTCAATTGATAAACAGTAATTGTCTTTAGAGGAATTAAAAATGATCAAAGTCTTTAGAGGAGAGAGAAGGGAAAAGGAGAATAATGATATTCCTTTAGGGTGCACAATCAAGTTTGTACATTTGTCATCTGAAATGTCAAATATTTCAATCTTTGACACGATGAAAAAATGTGACAGATGTTTCCAGCTCACATAGACGAGTTGCATGCAGGAACACTATTAGGGTTCCAAATTTAACTTAATGAAAATTGACTTCAAGGGAGATTCACCACAGGTCAGAGTGAAAAATCAGCTGCATCCTATGTTGCTCTCCATAACACACAGAACGCTATTTTTTTTTAAAGTAAGGTTTGCCAGCCTCTTCAATCCCACCATTTGTAAGTTGTAGCTGAAGGCAAGATCAATGGTTTACACTTGACTTCCTGATTCCTATAGCCGCTTTTACAAAAAATAAGTGCACAAGTATAACAAGCTTTAAGCCAAAATTTCAACCTCCAGACAAGGCATTGTGCTCTGCATCTCTCTGCTTCAGTGCCGGAATTCTGATGCTCCATCATTATATAACATCAATAACCATAAAGGAAGAAGATGAATCTTTTAAGCAATAACAAAAGGATGTCCACTTTTGGTACCTGCTAGCATTAAAAATCTTGATGTGTAACAGCACAGTAAATGGTTCCCATAGAGACAGATATTGCTCTTACGAATAACTGCTCAGGGAATGATCACCAATATGTTTTTCACTGCCAGTGCAACAGTACAACAAGATACTGCAAAACCGAGAATCTTATAATGCCGGTCACAGGCACCATCTTAATTCTTTTCAAAAATCAAATTCAATTTTCCATTTCGGCTGGAATGTTGCAATAAATGCCATCTTTTTTGCAAGTGCATCCATTTACACACTTCATTTTCCAAGAGCTAGTTTGCATGACTAGCACACATCAATTCTACACCAATATTAATTTCATAAAAATAGTCCCTGTAAGCTTCTGGCTGCAATAGTTTAAAATAAAGCAATATGAAAATTTCACCTTCGTGAAAAGGTTCTATACATACAATTAATCTTTTTGCTACCAATTGGTCAAAGGACAGAGCAGAAAAACTATATACAGGATTGCATTTTAACATTATTGACTGCATTTTAACAAAGCCCTAAGGTGCTTTTAATTAAATTTCAATATTCACATTATGAACTCATCTGTATCTGCATCTTACAAAGCTTTGACCTCAGATTGCATTCGCATGCTATCAGCTGAACCACAGTTGAGATTACAATGAGCTGAGCATATGACCTGTTCAACAGAAAGAAATAAAAAGATTTCCATACGCAATGTTGACTCGATGACCAATATGGTTCCAAAAGTAGAAATATTTATTCATTTATTCATGTAGATTTTTCTGATATAAAAACTGTAATGATTGGACATTAGTGCACCAAAATGCAATGTGGCTAAGTAAAGGCAGAAGCAAGTTCGGGACTGTTCAGTTTCCATTCTGAACTGCAGCTAATATGGAGTTACTGAGCAATGGCTGTGCAGTGCTTTGAAAGACTGAAGCAAATATTGGAGTATGCTAATGCCTGGCAAGTGCCTGGCAATCAGCTGGAGGACACTAGTATTCTCTGAACACTGGCAGTTAAGTCATTTAAAAAAAAAAAATTTAGTGTACCCAATTCATTTTTTCCAATTAAGGGGCAATTTAGCAGGGCCAATCCACCTAGCCTGCACATCTTTGGGTTGTGGGGGCGAAACCCACGCAAACACAGGGAGAATGTGCAAACTCCACACGGACAGCGATCCAGAGCCAGGATCGAACCTGGGACCTCGGTGCCCTGAGGCTGCAGGGCTAACCCACTGCACCACCTTGCTGCCCACAGTTAAGTCATTTTTAACTAACGAAGAAATGGTTATAAAAATTAGTGACATACTCCATTAAAACAAAGCAACAAAATAATATGAAAAATCTATGATCTCAGACTTGCTGTTTTAGATATTATCGGGGGAAAAATATCATATGCAGTATAAGCATTTCTTGTGATTTATTCAAATACTCAGATATATAAAGTAAAATTAGTACTTAGATTTTCAGTGCATCATAGGTTAAGCTTGATTTGTATGATTTTAACATTTGTATGCATTGTTTTTCTAAGTTTATATTAACCAAACTGAAACTCCAAATTTGATCTTTAAAATTACAGATTATCTTTGCAGAATGCTTTGAAAAAAGGGGAATCTAGCAAGAAATCAGGATTGTTTTTAAAAAAGCAACTTTCGGTATGTCCTGCAATCCTGATTCACATGAAAATACATGTGCTGAGATGTTACATAAAGCCATAAGCACAAATTAAGATGCTGCCTGCAGCTACACCTCCCAGAGAATCTGTACTTGAATGAATCTTGTGAATTACCTCAGTGTTCTACGCCTACAGCTACATTCTTGAATTCTTGCAAAAATATGGTTTGTACTGTACCAAATATTTCTGTAGTGGGAACTTCCTCAAATATTTGGACAGGATATTGCAACTCTAGTCATGCTACTATTGACATTACTGATGTGGATTGCAAATCTAATACAGTAATGCATTGACCATCCGCTAAACAAGCCCCATCATATCTATTCAACATTAGCGTGCCCAACTGCTATGGTAAAAACAAAGGCAATAAAGCATACTTCAGTGCTGGCTCAGTTATTCAATCGCAGCAGCGAAGAAATATTTTAAAATTATTCAGGTCTGTGTCAAACACCAAAGAAGCCAAAATATTTACTTAAATTCACACTTGGGATGTGGATGTCAGTGACATGGCCAGTAGTTATTGCCCATGGCCATTAACAGAGTGACTTGGTAGGCCATTTTAGGAATCAATTAGGAGTTATCCACATTGTTGTGGGGCTCGAGTAATATTTAGGCCAGAATGGATAGTGTCTGCATATTTCCTTCCCAAAAGGACATGATTAAATTAGTTTACCTGTACCAACGTTGTATTTCCAGATTTTCAAAACCAAATGGAAATTCTCAAACTGCCATGATGGGACTTCAAATTTATTTTGTTGGATTGGTGCAGGCCTCAAGATTACACACACACAGTAGCATTTCAAAAATGCTTGTATACCATATTCTGTCACCATTGCCAATAGAGAGGAGTAAGCTGAATATTCAGTACTGAGTACATTACCCAGGCAGAGAGCAAAAAGTGACACTGGGCCAAAAGCACTGACAAAAATCATACATGTACAATATCTGCAGTCTCATAATAGGCATTGTGTTGGTAATCTTTCTATTTATCTCTGTTGAACAGGGGTACTTGCACATGTAGCAAAATAAGACTGTTTAGTGCAAGGGTTTTGTGGAACCTCCAAGAGGTTTGGTGGGGGGGGGGGGGGGCTTGGAAAGAGAGAGAGAGAGAGAAAGGGGAGAGGGAAAAAGGGGAGAGCCGGGCCTGCAGGAGGGTGCAGGACCTGCCGGGTGGGGGGGGGGGGGGGGGGGGGGGGGAGGAGGAGCCTAGAGTCAGGAGGGGAGTAGTAAGGCCTCGAAGAGAGGCAAAAGAACCAGAGAGAGCCAGAGACCAGAGAGGTGAGAGAGCCAGACAGGCCAGAGAGAGCCAGAGAGGCCAGAGAGCCAGAGAGAGCCAGAGAGAGCAAGAGAGGCCAGAGAGCCGGAGAGCCGGCGAGGTGAGAGAGCCAGAAAGGCGATAGAGTCAGAGAAGCCAGAAAGCAGAGAGAGTCAGAAAGGCGAGAGAGCCAGAGGCGAGTGAGTGACAAAAGAGTCTGAGTAAATGTATGATGAGAATGAGCAAGATCAGAATGAGAAAGAAAGAAGTGTATGTGAGAGAGGAAGTGTGAAGGGAAAGTGGGCAGCACGGTAGCATAGTGGTTAGCACTGTGGCATCACAGCACCAGGGTCGCAGGTTCGATTCCCCGCTGCGTCACTGTCTGTGCAGAGTCTGCACGTTCTCCCCGTGTCTGTGTGGGTTTCCTCCAGGCACTCTGGTATCCTCCCACAGTCCAAAGACATGCAGGTCAGGTGGATTGGCCATGCTAATTGCCCTTAGTGTCCAAAATGGTTAGGAGGGGTTATTGGGTTAGGGGGAATCGGTGGAAGTGAGGGCTTAAATGGGTCGGTGCAGACTCGATAGGCCAAATGGCCTCCTTCTGCACTGTATGTTCTATGTTCTTGTTCTATGTTCTATGTTACAGTGTGCGAGTGCGTGAAGGATGAGAGTGCGAGGCGTGAAGGATGCGAGTGTGCGAGTGCGTGAAGGATGAGAGTGTGCGAGTGCGTGAGGATGAGTGTGCGCGAGTGCATGAAGGATGAGAGTGTGCGAGTGCGTGAAGGATGAGAGTGTGCGAGTGCGTGAAGGATGAGAGTGTGCGAGTGCGTGAAGGATGAGAGTGTGAGAGATGAGTGAGAGGAGTGTGAGAAATGAGTGTGTTTGTATGTGTGGGATTGTTCTGCATTACAAGCCAGCCATTTAGCCCACTGTGCTAAACCAGACCCCAAGGAGAACTGGACTCCTTTATTAAGAAACACTGGCTGGGGGTGGTGTGATTGACTTTTTTGGGTGTTGGCAATGGGGATGCTGAATTGTTGGGGTTCTAGGTTTATTTTTGCATTTTCCTGTTCTTGTAGGGGTTGAAATTTACTTTGGACTTAGGTTTGAGTTTTAGTTTCACGTGGGGTTTCGTTCGGTTTGTTATAAAAATATATAGCTCCCTGTTGGAGCGTAATGGTTCATGGGGTTTTAGTATTTTGTTGTTGTAACCATTTTTCTTCACTCTAATTAGCAGCCTTCCTAGTTAGCAAACGGGAGCGGTCTTGAAGGATTGACTGCAGCTCATTATAGTAGTTTTTTAGATAATGAGCTCAGTGTTCTTGTTTTGTTTTGGTTTGTTAGAAGTAGATTTTAGTTGGTTGCATTCGTATTCGAGGGGGGGGGGGGAGGAGAGAGAAAAGAGGTGTGGTAGATTGCTGATGGTGCCTGCAATTTTTGTTTCATCTTGTGAGTTGGCTTGGCGACCATCTTGGATGGGCCTGTTTACAGTTTGGTGACCACCTTGGGTGGGTCTGGCTATTGTACCTTTTATGCATCTGTTGGTAATCTCTCTTGGTGGAACTACCTGATTCTGGATTGGGGGGGGGGGGGAGAGACCCCCAATTGTTTTGGTCACATGGAATGTTAGGAGGGTTGAATTGCCCAGTGAAAAGGTTTAGAGCTTTTGCTCATCTTCAGAGTTCAAAATCTGGCGTGGTATTTTTGCAGCAGACCCATTTGCTCATCAGGAACCAGACAAGGCTGCGGAAGGGGTGGGTGGAACCAGTCTTTCATTCGAGCTTCGATGGTAGGGCCCATGGTGTTGCAATATCAATAAAAAGGTTCAGTTTTCTGCCGCTAAGATTTTGGCCAATCCCAATGGCAGATGTTATTGTCTGTGGCTTTCTGACAGGCACTCTGGTGGTTCTGGTTAATATCTATGCTTCAAGCTCAGACGATACAAATTTTATTAATATTCTGCCGACCAACCTCCCCGATTTGTATTTGTATCAGCTTATTTGGGTGGGGAATTAAATTGTGTTCTGAATCCTAGTCTGGATCGGTCCAAGCCCAAATTTGATTCCATCAGGGGTGGCCAGAGCATTGTTCTTTTTCACAAAACAGATTTGGGGGGGGGGGGGGGGAAAGAGAAGAGATCCTTGCACTTTTTGCAACCAGGTAATGAAGATTTTTCATTTTCCCCATGTGATTTAAGTATATTCGTGGATTGATTTTGTTGTGGAGGATAGGTCTCTCCTCCCTTCTGTGGTGGTTACTCAGCGATTGTAATTTCAGACCATGGCCCCATACTTTGATGATCTGGCACGAGATTCAGGTCTCCCACCCAGAGTCTGCCATGGAGGTAGAACACGACATTATTAGCGGACAAGAAATTTTGTGAAGGCATATCCACCGTCACTGGGGAATATATAAAATTGAATACAAGTGAGTCAATTTCACCTTCTATGCTGTGGGAAGCCCTTAAGGTGATCCTCGGGTGGGGGGTGGGATTATCTCCTACAAAGTGCACATGATGAAGACAGCGAGGGCGGAGCAGCAGAGGCTGGAGGACGCCATTCTTGAGGTGGACCACCAGTATTCGCTTGCCCAAACCCCAGAGTTTTTGGCAAGCCAGAAGGTGCTGCAGAGACAATTCAAGTTATTGTCAACAGACACAGCGGTGGGCCAACTGCGACACTCGAGAGGCATGTATTATGAATATGGGGAAAAAGCCAGTCACCTCTTAGCACACCAGCTAAAGCAACAGGCAGCTTCCCAGAAGATTGTACAGGTACGTAACTCAGGCAGCAGCCTGGTTCCCACCCCTCCTCTGGTTAATGCGGCTCTTCAATCATTCTATCAGTGTTTCTATAGATCAGAGCCTCCGGCTGGAGAATCGGTCATCAATGACTTTTTGGTCAGCCTATCCATCTCAGCTGTGGAAGGGGAAGCGAGGAGTTGGAATCCCCTTTGGGCCCAGAGGAAATCATGAAATGCATTGGGTTGATGCAGACTGGTAAAACCCCTGGCCCCGATGGCTTCCCCAGTGAATGTTTTTTGAAGAGTTTGTGGAACAGTTGGTACCTTAAATTTTAGATATGTTTAATGATTCCTTATCTAACCTCACACAGAACTCTTTCTTTTGTTCAGTATTTTTATCCAGCCAATCTTCAAAAATTTTACAATACAAAGCAACCCCACAAAAAACACCAGCTCACAAACCCACCTCCCTCAACAATCAATGGTAACCAACTCCCGAAAATGCATGATGAACAAACTTTAACAATTGTAGAACCCATCACTCGCGCCGCCCGCCCAACCCCCCCCCCCCCTACCCCCCCCCCCCCCCCCCCCCCCCCCCCCCAGCCCAAACTTCACCTCCAGGGTTATAAACTCTAGCAGATCCCCCCCCGCCTTGCCGAAGCATAGGGTGGAGAGGCTGACCTCCACCCAACAAAACCCACCTAAGAGCAAACAGCGAGGCGAAGGTCAAAACATATTCCCTGCGCCCGCCTGCAGCTCCGGCCGGTCCAACATCCTGAATATGACTTTTAGGGGACCGGGCTCCATGTCCACATGTAAAACCCCCGAAATGTTGCTGAGCACCGTCCTCCAAAACCTTTCCAGCTTCGGGCAGGACCAAAACTTATGCACATGGTTCACAGGACCCCTTCCACACCACTCAAAGACATCCTCCACCCCCTCGAACAGCCGGCTCAAACTTAATTTTGTAAAGTGCGCCATATACACTACCTTCAGCTGTATCAGCCCCAGCCTCGCATGCAAAGCCCTGGTGTTTACCCTCTGCAACACTTCACACCACAGACCTTCCTCCAGCACTACCCCCAACTCGTCCTCCCACTTTGCCTTAAACCACCTCCCCACCCCTGTCCCAGCGACACAACATCCTCTTCCAAAATACTCCCATAAATTGCCAAGACGACCCTCCTCTCCAACCCCCCTGCTGACAGCACCACCTCCAACAATGAGGAGGCAGGCGCAATCAGGAAGATCGGAAAGATCTTCCTCACAAAGTCCCACATCTGCATATATCTGAAACTTTCACCCTGCCCCAGCCCAAACTTCTCACCCAACTCCGCCAAACTCGTAAATCGCACTCCCTGGAACAAATCCTTCATTTCCCTAATCCTCCTCTCTTCCCATCCCCAAAACCTCGCATCCATCCTCCCTGGCTCGAACCCATGATTCCCCCTAATTGGCATTCCCCCCCTGACCCAGCCCCCAGCCTAATGTGCTGGCTATACTGCCTCCAAATCTTTAACGTGGCCACCAACATCAGACTCACCGAATACTTCACTGGGGTCATCGGGAACGGCGCCGTTACCAGCTACCACAATCCCGACCCCCTCCATCCCTACCCATAGAGCCCCCCAATCCCTGCTCCAGCCCCAACCTTCTCTGCATTTGCCGCCCAATAATAAAACAACAAATTTGGGAGGCCCAACCCTCCCGTCTGCCATCCCCTCTGCCGCATCACCCTCCTAACCCTGGCCACCTTCCCCGCCAAAACAAACAAGATCATCAACCTGTCCAACCTCCTGAAAAATGCTTTGGGCAAAAGAACCAGCAGACATTGAAACAAAAGCAGGATTTGCAGCAAAACATTCATCTTAACTGCTGGCACCAGGCCTGCCAACGCCAAGAGGGAGACTATCCCACCTCAGCAAATCAGCCTTTACCTTCCCCACCAAACTAGTGAATTTAAACTTCCAAGCCCTGCCCAATCCCGGGCCTATCTCCTTGATTCTTAACAAAGACAAAGATCCAACAGAGTGTGGGTTGTATAGGCCTATATCACTCTTAAATGCAAATGCCAAGTTACTTACCAAAATGCTAGCGCTGCTGCTTGAGCCGACTTCCAGAGGTGATTTCAGAGGATCAGACAGGATTCATTAAGGGTAAGCAATTGTCGGCCAATATACGTCGCCTGCTAAATGTTATCCTTTTCTGCTCTTTGGTGCCTGAATTGGAGGTGACTGTTTCCCTAGATGTCGAAAAGGCATCTGATGGACTGGAGTGGGAATATCTGTTTGAGATTCTAGGGAGGTTCGGATTTGGACATAAGTTTATTTCCCTATACTACTGTATAGGGCCCCCACTGTCAGTGTTCGTACGAATGCTCTGAACTCTGACTATTCCATTGAATAAGGGCACAAGGCTCTTTCTCTGGGTACAAGTTGAATTTGGACAGAGTGAATGCTTCATGGTCAACCCCCCAGGTAAGAAAGCCCAACTGAAGACACTACCTTTTTTCCTTGCCAAGACTAGCTTTCGTTATCTGGGTGTCTGGGTAGCCCACAATTGGGCCTCGCTGAATAAATTAAATTATACTAATCTTGTTAATGGTGTCAAGTCAGACTTAGAGGTGGGATAAACACCCCCATGTCCTTCGCAGGCAGGGGTCAGACTATTAAAATGAACATATTCCAGATTTTTATTATTTTGCAATGTCTCTCAGTTTTTCTTCCCAAGTCCTTTTTTGTCAAAGTCAATAATTACAGTCCTCCTTTATTAGACGGGTAAGACTCAAGGATCTGTAGAGCTTTGCTCCAAAGAGATAGGTAATCTGGGGGCTGTGCTCAACAAAATTTATTGTTTTACTATTGGGCATTCAATATTCTGAAGATATTCTTGTGGTTCAATGATCCTGGTTCCATATGGAGGCAAGCTCCTGCACAGTCCTAGCCTTGGTGCAATAGTGACCATATTGTTGCCTTTCTCTCCGGTAATATTTTCCCTGAATCCAGTGGTGGTATCCATTCTTAGAATCTGGAAGCAGTTCAGGCAGTATTTTAAGTTCTGTCCCCAGTCTTCACTAGCCCCCATCTTCAATAACCAGCTTTTCCTTCCTGCCAGTGGGTTTGGACTCGACGTTCGTCATGGGAGGGGAAGGGTTTGGAGACCTGTTTGTGGAGAGGAGACTTGCCAGTTTTAATGAGGTGGCAGAGAAATTCCAACTACCTGGTTCCAGTCTATTTAAATATATTCAGATTAGCGATTTTACACACAAGGCTTTCCCTTGGCACCACCCTCTATCCCTGTTGAAGGGTATTTTATATTTGGCCAGGTCTGGTAGAAGGACTATTTGTGGAATATATGGCCATATCCTCTCAGCGGAGTCAGTTCCATCGAGTGAGATGAGGGTAAAATGGAAGGGCAAGGTGGGACCCATTCTGGATGGGGAGGTATGAAGTGAAGCCCTTTGCAGGGTCAACTCCACATCTTCATGTGCTAGGTTCAGTCAATTCAAGATGGTGCATTGGGTGCATCTGACTAAAGCAGGGATGAGTGGATTTTTCTCTGAGGTGGAGAACAAGTGTGAGCATTGCTTTCAGGGGTCGGCTAACCACACTCATAGGTTCTGATCTTGACCCACGTTGGTCGGCTTTCGGGCCTCTTTCTTCAACACCATGTCAGAGATACTCAATGCCCGCTGGTGGCCATTTTGGGGTGTATCAGGCTCGCCAGTGCTTCAGACGGGGGTGAAGGCAGATGTCCTCGCCTTCGCTTGTTGATAGCCTGGAGATGAATTCTCCTTGGGTGGAGGTCTTCTACTCTGCCCACTGCCTCGGCGTGGTTGGGTGAACTCATGTTTTTCTCACATTTGGGAAAGGTTAAGCACACCATTAGAGGGTTGGTAGAAGGGTTCTCGCGAAGATGGCAGCCGTTAATTTCCTTTTTTAAGCAGCAAGACACCTTCAACTGCTGGGGGGGGGGGTTTAGTTTAATTTTTTGGGTTAAGTTAATATGTGCTTTTGCTTGTTAATCCCACTCTTTTATTGTGAAACTTGGTTAATTGTTGTGTATGAATTTGTTTATTCTGAAAACGTCTTCACAAACATATTTAAAAAAAACATTTAAAAGACTGTACATTAACTGACCCAAATAGTCATAGTTCTGGATTGCATGGGGCAGCACGGTGTCACAGTGGTTAGCACTGGGACTGCGGTGCTGAGGACCTGGGTTCGAATCCCAGCCCTGGGTCACTGTCCGTGTGGAGTTTGCACATTCTCCCCATGCCTGCGTGGGTTTCACCCCCACAACCCAAAGATATGCAGTGTAGGTGGATTGGCCATGTTAAAGTGCCCTTTAATTGGGAAGAAAAATAATTGGGTACTCTAAAATGTTGGGGGGAAAGTTCTGGATAGCATGGTAATCTTTTCAATGTTGAGGAGATAGCCAAGATGTATTTTTAAGGCAGACTTTCCAAGAAAACACATATTTATAATGCATCGTCAGTATTTAAGTCAGTTCCAATGAATCCGATTTTACTCTGAATCATAAGGGAACAGAACTCATTTATTGGATCTGTATAGATTTTTTATGGGTTTTGCATGGCAAATTGCTGTCAGTGGAACATCCAAACAGGGTATCTGGGACCAATGCGAACTAGGCCGGCCACTGTCTTTTCCTTAACCAATCTGACCGAAGGACCGTAAAAGAGCAGTGCAGCGCCTGAACCAAAAATGCTAAGTTAGTATGCTGAAGTCAGCATCAAATGAGGCACAGAAAGCCAAAGAGAAAAAAGATTGGATTGCGAGATAAATATGGAACATAAAATAGAATGTATTTATCCTGTATATACTTTTTTTTAAAAACCCTACAACAATAATTTAAAACTGAAAGAATGACACTCCACACTTAGAAAAGTTAATTTTCAGTGCTACGGTGTTGTTTGGCACTTGCATCACCATTAAATATCGAATGGACAAACCCCAATTTTTTAATTGCAATTTTAATCCATATCTATGACGTCAGTACAGGAACTTCATACCGTCAACACATTTAAATAGGCAACACAATGGTGTTTACATGCAGCTTCTATCACACACATATCCAGATTTTCACTTTCAACTCTGCATGTTTGGTAATAATGGAGAATGCTATTAGCCAACCATTATTTTCACAGCAAAATTCGTCCTATTCTTTTTTTTGATTAACATCTCTATCTTGCTCAATCTGGCTGCTACTTAAATCTTACTCAACTCTCCAGTCATTTGTATTCAGCCTGGCAGTTTCCTTGAATGACATATTGAGTAACATAACTTGACATCAAAATAACTGCTATTTTTACCAGCACCCTGGATATGATAATTGAATTCAGAGTAGACACTATCTGCAATTCTACTTTCTTAGAACTACCGATGCTCTGAATAATTTGAAATAAGATGGAGTATATTATAGTTCATATTTATTATGTTTTATTCCTGTTTGTGTTTTCACTCAACACGGTATCTTATCAGTCATGGAATTTACAGTGCAGAAGGAGGCCATTCGGCCCAACAAGTCTGCACCAGCTCTTGGAAAGAGCACCTTACCCAAGCCCACACCTCCACCCTATCCCCATAATCCAGTTACCCCACCCAACACCAAGGGCAATTTTGGACACTAAGGACAATTTAGCATGGCCAATCCATCTAACCTGCACATCTTTGGACTGTGGGAGGAAACCGGAGCACCCGGAGGAAACCCACACACACACGGGGAGAACATGCAGACTCCGCACAGACAGTAACCCAAGCCGGGTATCGAACCCGAGACCCTGGAGCTGTGAAGCAATTGTGCTAACCACTATGCTACCGTGCTGCCCCAAACGAAGATGCGTAGTCGGCAGGATACGAACCTGCGCAGGGAAACCCCAATGGATTTCACCCCTTCTCCTGCCTCATTGGAGGATGGCCAGCTCAAGAACTTGAAAAAAAACTGCATACTGACAAAGAGCTACAAATTTCAAATATGGTATGCAGAACTTGCATGTTCAATTACATATCTGGCACAAGTTGCAAATGAACCAGAGTGAAAGAAATGCTGCCAATTCAATCTCATATTGGACCTCGCTAATTGAATCCATAAGTAGGTACAATGAGCCAGTCCTGAGTAATAAAATGAGGCAGGTCTATTGCCAGGTAAGTTTTCAAATCTATAGATTTACGACCAATTCTGAACTGTATGTTTCTCCAACAAAGTCACATGTGAAACATTATTGAATGCTTTCCCCAAAAAAAACAAGTTAAATTTTTCAATTATAACAGCCTTTATTCACCAATTTGTTAGCTTATCAAAAACAGTGGAAATAATAAATTATGCTACAAGTTCACGCAGATTACTTCTTATGGTTTATACTCAAAAGGTAAATAAAATAGGCAGACAAATGGGTTCATCTTAGAAACCACAGTATCCAATTTTCAAACATTCTATGATTTTTACCTCCATAACTCTAACCAGAAGGCTATTTCATCTGAAGAGCTCTTGGCCATGTTTAGTGTGGAAAAGCAGAAAAAAAGATTGGAGTCCGGTTCTAAACATGTTGTAGCATATATGAAGCACAATTCTCAGTCACGTAATCACATATACTGCACCCGTGTCACAAAGGTGATGTCCTAGAAATCAAAGCTACAGAAGCTACCACAACGCTCTGACACTGTCTGCTCCTGATGAGTCATGCCAAAGAACCTGGATACATGAATAAACTTTTGCTATAAATATTACAATGAAAATGTACAATGGGTTGGTAAATATATATGTAAATATGTTTCATTATATATGTATGAATGTACATTCAAAAATAGTTGCTTGGGAAGAATTGTACTACATTAACTTGTCTGTGTCACTGTCATCTATCCACTATCTATGTGAAAGAGGAGATTTGGAACAAATTGGTGATTTTCAAATGGGTGCCTGACTATGAGTATCAATTTAAAATGCAAAACAAATATTAGAACATTAATCATAGACTGAGAGCAAAGGGATCTATTTTGAGACATGTCAATGCATTTCAGAATCAACCTCATAAGAATCTGTCAGTAAGTACACATAGAGGAGAGCGCAGCCAAAAATTGGATTAGCCAAAAATAATGATATCAAATTCAAAAGAGAAACATCAAAACAAAGGTACAATGGAATGCCCAACTACTACGTGTGAACTGTTAACATCGTGTCAATATGCAGGAGTTACTCATGCACAAACCAAAGCAGAAAGCATATGCAAGCAATCAGACAAATCCTACCCAACTTGGCAGTTCTCTGCATTTCACTTTTGATCCTGAGGATGACAGCCTGTGTCTCTGGACCACAGAAATCCACACAAAGATGAAAATGCATAAAGGATTTTACGTTAATGACAGGAAAACTGCTCAAAAGGTGAAACGAATTTTCAGTTGCTCAAAACCACAACTGGAATATTCTAGAATCACAGAATGGTTCAGCATAAAGGAGGTCATTCAGCCTATTGAGTCCATGCTTGACGCTCTGCAAGAGCAACCTAGCTAGTCCCATTTCCTCTCCCTTTCCCGTAGCCCCGAAAGATTTCTCTCTTCGGGTGCTTTTCCAATTCTATTTTGAAAGCTGTGATTGAAGCTGCATCCATCCACTCTCGGGCAGTGCATTACAGATCCTAACCACTTGCTGCATAAAAATGTTTTCATGTTTCTTTTGCCAATCACCTTAAAGTACCCTCGGGTACTCGATGCCAATGGGAAAAATTTATCTCCACGCACTGTCTAGATCCCTCATGATTTTGAACATCTCTGTCAAATTTCCTCTCAAACTACTTTTATCCAAGGATAACAACAACAGCTACTCCAATCTATCCATGAAAATAAAGTACCTCAACCGTGGAACCATTCTCGTAAATCTTTTCTGCATTTTCTCTCAGGTTTTCACAACTTGCCTAAAATGCAGTCCTTCGAATTGGACACAATGCTCCAGTTGAGACCAATGCAATGTGTTTAATAAAGGTTCATCACTACTTCCTTGCTTTTGTTCTCTGTGCCTCTATTTGTAAAGCCCAGGATCCTGCATGCCTTTTTTTCTGCTTTCTAAAACTGCTTTGCCAACTTCAAATGATTTGTGCATTCGGTCTCTCTGTCCCCACTCTCCTGAGAATTGTATCCTTTAATTAATGCTCTTCTCATTCTTCTTAAAAAGATGTATTACTTGGCAGTTCTCTGCATTTCACGTGCCTGCCCATTCCATCAGCCTATCCATATCCTCTTGAAACCTATCATTATCATCCTGACAATTCGCAATATTTCCTAGTTTTGTCACCCCAAATTTTAAAATTGTGCCCTGTTGCCCGAGTTCTGGTTGTTAATATACATCAAGAAAATAAGTGGTCCACTTACTGAGCACCGGGAACCTTACTGTACATGTTTCTCCAGTCTGCAAAATAACCATTCATCACTACCCTTGGCTTCCTGCCACTCAGCCAACTTTGCATCCATGTTGCTACTGATCCTTTTATTCAAGAGGATTCAATTTTATTGGCAAGTTGATTATGCAGCATTTTATCAAACACCTTTTGGAAGTCGCTGTACACCAAATCAATCACATAACCTTCATCAAGTCATTCTGTTACCACATCAAAAAGTTTAATCAAGTTAGTTAAACAAAATCTACCTTTAATAAATCAGTATTGGCTTTCCTTAGTTAATCCATATCTGCCCAAGCGACTGTTCTTTTTGAACCGGGTTGTTTTTAAAAGTGGTGCCACCAGCGAGGTTAAGCTGACTCGCTAGTTGCTAGGCTTACATCCTCTTTCGAACAAGCTAGCAGCACTTATAATTCTCCAGCCCTCTGACACCACTCCTCCAAATCTAAGGAAGATTGATAGATTATGGCCAGTACTTCTGCAATTTTTACCTTACTTCCTTCACATGGCCAGTCTTTTTAGTACCTTCTCGTTACTATTTTTTTGCCCAACTACCTTTACATTATGACTTCAGCAGCATCATCTTTCTTGAAAGTAACAGAAATAAAGTACTTATTTAGCACCTCAGCCATGCCAGGGGCGAAATTCTCCGCTCCCGCGAAAAATCGGGAAGGCCATCGTGAGCTCGGCCGAGTTTCACGACGGCCTCGGAGGCCGCTCCTCTCACCTTATTCACCCCCACCCGGGGGGCTAGGAGCTGCCCTCCGTAACTTTCGGCCGCCGGGCCTTGCGCTTGCGTCAAGGCAGCGCGCCGAGAATGACGTGACGGCGGCACCTAGGTGACGTCAGCCGCGCATGCGCAGGTTGGCCGGCTCCAACCCGCGCATGCGCGGCTGACGTCACGACGGCTGACGGCTCAAACCCACGCATGAGCGGTTGCCGTCTTCCCCTCCGCTGCCCCGCAAGACGTGGCGGCTTGATCTTGCGGGGGCAGCGGAGGGGAAAGAGTGCATCCCTTTGAGACGCCGGCCCGATGATCGGTGGGCACCGATCGCGGGCCAGTCCCCTCCCGAACACGGCCGTGGTGCTCACTCCCCTCTCCGCCCCCCACAAGCTTCAAACCAGCTTTTGCCGTCATGTTCACGATGGCAGCGACCAGGTGTGGTTGCCACCATCGTGAACCAGTCGTAAAAAACGGCGAGCGCCGATACTTCCGAGCGGGGGGTGGGAGAATCGTGGGGTGCGCCAGGGGGGCGTGTCGTGAGTCGCCCGGCCTTCCCGCGATTCTCCCACCCGGCGTGGGGAGCGGAGAATAGATCCACTTTTCAGTCCCTCTCCATATTTTTAAAATTGTGCCCTGTTTGCCCAAGTCCTGGTTATTAATATACATCAAGAAAAGAAGTGGTCCACTTACTGAGCACTGGGGAACCTTACTGTACGTATTTCTCCAGTCTGCAAAATAACTGTTCATCACTACCCTTGGCTTCCTGCACTCAGCCAACTTTGAAACCGAAGAACTGCCTTGTGTCAGCCTGCCAGTCTCTGCTGTTATGGGTCAAGGTTTAGAGAACCCCAAAGTGTATGACGGAGTTCACCTGACCCACAACTTTTAATAGATTGTGGTATGGGGAGCACACGGCCTACTCTACAGGTATGGTACAGCAGAAATGGAGAAGTATTTTTTAAAGCAAAACAATGTCTATTTTATGAACTCAAGTTAACCTTTTCAAAACATACAGTGAACATCGTAGCAACCATTAATTCAAATACAACCCCCAAAGAATACTACACTAAGTAAACCTTTAAGCTTTCCTTTTTAACATCCATACGACTTAAAAACAAAACCTTTATCAGAAGCACATCAGGTTAAAGTCATTACTGTTATTAGTTTTAAATCACCAGGATCGATTTACAGTCTTTAGATTATAGAGAGAGATTAGTACACCTTCTGGCTGTGACTGCAGGTATCCAGCTCTGAAAACAAAACCAAAAACACATCCTGCAGCCTGCTCAAAAACTAAAGTAAAAAGCTGACAGACAGCCCAGCTCCACCCACTCTCTTACATCGCTGCAGTAGTAAACACCCATTTCTTAAAGGTACTCTCACATGACACTGCTCATACTCTGCCTTTCCACTTCTTCTCTGAATTTCCAATATTTAGCCCAGGTCTCACTTGCACAATCAGCCTGACATCTGCATCATTTCTCAGCTTCATCTTACTTTCTACCGTTTTTGTTGTCCAGGGAATTCTGGCTTTGGCTGCCTTTTCTTTCTCTCTTGGGAATCTATATCAACTGTGTGCAAACCATCTCTTCTTTAAAGATAGCCAATTTTTGATTCCAATTTACACACAGTGTGAACTATTAATGCATTTTTTTCTAAAAGACCTTAACACATTAGAGGGGAAAATGGTGTTATAAAAATGATGCTCCAAGTTATTAAAGCTTCAAAGAACTCAACTGCTTTTTATTGAAGGAACAGCATGGTAGCACAGTGGTTAGCACAGATGCTTCACAGCTCCAGGGTCCCAGGTTCGATTCCGGGCTTGGGTCACTGTCTGTGCGGAGTCTGCACATTCTCCCCATATCTGCGTGGGTTTCCTCCGGGTGCTCTGGTTTCTTCCCACAGTCCAAAGATGTGCAGGTTAGGTGGATTGGTGATGATAAATTGCCCTTAGTGTCCAAAAAGGTTAGGTGGGATTACTGGGTTACGGGGATAGGGTGGAGGCATGGGCTTAAGTGGGGTGCTCTTTCAGAGGGCCGGTGCAGACTCAATGGGCCGAATGGCCTCCTTATGCACTGTAAATTCCATGATTCTACGATAACTTTGATGGGAGAATAAAAGGGCTGCAGTTTTCTAAAATACATCTATGTTATTTATGGCCTAACTACAATATAACAGGAGGGATATGTGAGAAAAAGGATGAAAGGAATTACATTTATGGAGCATCTCATTAGTTTTGGAAACTTCCATCAAATATTTGGTCAGAACACCTGGAGAATTTCCCCAGTTTGAATATCATGGAGTCCATCTGAATGAACCACAATAAAAGGGAAAAGTACAAATTTTACATTTCATCCATTCTTCATTTTAGTTATAAAGGAAATACAAAATTCATGCTCTGGTAGTTCACGTAAGGTGCACCACTCCCTTTCCTCACTGTAGAGTGAGGCATCTTCAACTTGAAAGGAAGATTTCTACTCTTAAACATCAGACAGGAAACCATCAAACTGCTGTTAAAATAGATCTATTTTCAAAGTGAAGGCAGCTTACCATATCTTGGCATGAGTTTGCAAATATTATTTTTTATTTTATAAAAGTGTGTTCCTCACCTCACTGGTGTTCCTCATCCCAACTGATCTTGTGTATTTACTTTATACCGTCCCCATGCTCCTCATTCTGCTACTGCAATGAATTAACTCCTTAACCTCAACTTGTGTTCCATTTGTCCACTGAGTTCACTGCCTGTTGTCCTCCCTTGAGCTCCCTCTACATACAATACACTTATAAAATTCGTGGTTATCCACTCATCTGTGCCAATTCACCTAGCCTCACTTCCTATTATCTCAACTTCAAGCCATCTCTGAGCCACTGGTTCATATATACAGCTATTCACTCAAATTTGGGACTGTTTCCAAGTACTACAAAAAGGTCCATCTGGTGTCTATATTTAAAAATAAAAATAGTGCTGAATTAAGAAATTAGAGATGATAAGTTGTAGGCAAGATGCTAGTTTTATGTGAACCATTTGGTAGAAGCTGTAATAGCATTAAATAATCCTTGCTTGGCTTGGGGGGGGGGGGGGGGGGGGGAGTTCCTGTCTCATCAACTTGATTGAATTTCCTGGAGTTTACTCCTCCTGAAAATTGATCCAAAGATTGTTTAAAATCTTTCCCAGAAGATTGAGAGATTGAGTGTGTGAGAGGGAGTAGGATAGGTTTAATAGTGTTAACAGCTTGCAACATGTGGGGCAGGAAAGGCTTGATGAACCAGCTAGTCATTTCTCGTTTTATTTTGTAAATTTTTATATTTTATTCAAACACACCACTTAATTTTTTAATTGTGGATTACATTTTCATAAAGTTGTTTTTCTTCACTGGTTTAGAAATAACATTCTGGGGAAACATCTACCACATATACTTGGAAAATTATCTTCTGCAGATGTTGAGCTGTTAAGATTGTTGATTAATTAGTAATGGTAACTAAAATTAAAAGATTTAACTCAAATTAGTTGCAATGTTGGAAAGTGTAGGTGGTTACACCATAATCTTCTCAACTCCAGGCCTGGGTTTGAAGTTATGGCCACAGAATTAGAAAATTATGTTTTTATGGCAGCTGATAGAAGCTCTAACAGCAAAAAACTTGCACACTACGTTTTAAGTGGTGATCATCCCCAGACACCACAGAGATTTGAATAACAGCAAACAGAAATATAAAGTACAGTGGAAGTGACTAAAGGCAAGTAAGGTGAAGAGATAGTTTTCAAATGAGACATTAGCAGAATGCTTGAAGATCACTCAAGGGAAAATGGGAGAAAGGGAGACAACGAAGATGCTAAGGATGCCACAGGAATGGCTGATGTGAAAACTAAAAGATTCATGTTGTTGCAGTAGGAAATAATGCATACATTTGATCCATTTCAATAAGCACAGATAAGCAAATAGTTATTGCTAACTAACATGAGGATAAAAATGATGGAGAAAAATAAGATTTCAAATACCTGTAATAGTAAGCTTACTTTAACAAACTGTTATTCACTAATCAACTTGGTGGTCACCCATCTGGCAAGATATTACATTGGCGACGAAGATCAACCGTGCCGTCCTACTGCTACAGGAACTGGGAGAGCAGATTGCGTGTGAAAGCCTTTTCTTGAAGCAAACCCGTTCAATACCTCTGGGGTCTCAAACTCAAAAGGTTTTTTTACCCACCTCTTCCCTTTCAAAATCTGAAACTTCTCTGGAAAGTAGCGACTAAAACTCTTGATCAGCGCAGCCAGATGTGACTGAATAAGGCTTGCCATTGACAGTTCCCTTACTAATACTGTTTTCTTCAATGTGTCGTGTAGCGTAGCAGTGTAGGGAACATGTAGCAGTTGTGGCTTTGTATTCACACTTACCAAACTTTCAATGACTTTTGGAAAGCATCTATTTCATCACAGTGCTGAAAGCAATCATCATCCTTCCCTTGCTATTTGAGGTTCAATTCATTTAGAATTGAAAAGATGTCTGCCAGGTAGTTCAGAGTTAAGGGGCGGGGTTCTCCACCAGCGTGATTCTCCGTTTTGCCGGTGCCTAGGGGTTTCCCGACAGCGTGGGGCAGCCCCACAATGGGTAACCTTATTGTCAGGCCGGTGTAACGGAGAATCCCGCCGGTGGGTCGTGGCAGAAAAGTGGTGCAGCGAGGCGAAGAATCCAGCCCAAGATAATCAAACAAATCAGCCTGAGGGGATGATTTCTCAAGGAGGAAAGTGTGCATTTCATGCCTCAGTTCGTAAACTCTGTCAAGCACCCAGCTCCTTGACAGCCAGCTTACCTCTGTGTGGGAAAATAAATGTGTGTGCACAGACCCCATATCGGAACACCAGGAGCCTCAAAAAGCCTGGTATTCAATGAGCAGTGTTTAATGAATTCACAACTTTCACAATTCCTTTTAACACCACAATTCCTTTTGATGCCAATGCCTCACGGTGAATCAAACAATGATTCCAAACAATGTCCTGACCAGCTGCCTCCTTAATCCTTCTTGTAACTCCGCTGTTTTTCCCAGTCACGTCGGCTACCTATCGCTTGTGATTCCTCTGCAATGAATGTAGTCGAGCTCGCACTTTCCAACCACGTAACTATTCAATGCTTCAAAAATCTCTGCGCAGGCATGCTGAATAGTAATGTCAGACAGCACAACAAATCCTCGACAAATTTCATTTTGCCAAGCATACCCAACGTAAACTAGCAAGGTTGCACAATCTGAAATGTTTGTTCTTTCATCCAGTTGTATTGAGAACTCCTGTGCTGACTTTAAACGAGAAAGGACTTGGGCTTCTAAATTCTCAGCAATATCACAAATTCGGCAAGCCACTGTGTTATCATTAAGTATGATGAATTTCAGTTTTTAGCTGACCTTTCATCTAGGACCGTATGAGCATCGTCTCATGCTGCAGGGAGAATTAATCTCATTGCGACAGTGTGAGGCATTTTCTCTTTAGCTACATGGCAAGAGGCTAATTTAGCTTGGTCATTCAATGTTACATTTCTGTTAAGGACTTCAGTTCTCACTGAATCCTCTGAATGAAATTAAGAGGTTTGAATTCACCATTCTTCAAATGCTTTTGAAGTTTTGAGGATTTTAAACTTTCATTTGCAGTACTTCCCAGCATATAACGCACATGGATTTTGGCTCAATTAACAAAGCCATAACTCAAGAAATCATCTTTATGCTGCTTTGTTCCCGATTTCACTTTTTCTTAGTAGGCTGTTCACCAATGGCCCTGGAGCTCTGTATACAGCTCACACGTGTGTTCTGCCGTGGACTCTCCTCTGCAGCTCTCTCCAGCAGATTCAGTTGGGAGATCCTGTGTGGTAGGCATACTGTCTATTTATGTCTCTGGCCCTCTCTTTCTTATAGCAAAAGGATTCATCCTCAGTTCTTCACAGTCCTGTTGCCTTGCTTGCTCGCAGATAGAAAATGGAGGAATCTCTCCACCGTGATTTTGCGACAAACGACATCAGTGTACATGCCAGGTGTGTGACCTGCTCCCTGCCGTCGCTTCTGGCGGCAAGACTGCACCATTCGCATTTAAACGCCAGTCGCAGCCGGCATTCTCAATTTAAAAGCCAGTCGTGGCTGTTGGCCACTTCTCCTGCAATTGGGAACGCCACAACCGATCGCTCCGTGGTACTCCCGCCCATGACCCACCTGCGGGTCGTGACCCAGAGTTTGAAAATCCTACTTCAAAGAAGGCATTAGACGTGGCCGAGGCCATGCAAAGTGCCAAGAGGGTGGCAATGATGCCTCACGGCGCTGAGTTCTCAGGTTCGATCCCGGCTCTGGGTCACTGTCTGTGTGGAGTTTGCACATTCTCCCCGTGTCTGCGTGGGATTCGCCCCCACAACCCAAAAATGTGCAGAGTAGGTGGACTGGCCACACTAAATTGCCCCTTAATTGGAAAAAAGAATTGGGTAATCTAAATTTATTAAAAAAAGAGGGTAGCAATAGAGTTACAGAGTGTGCAAGCAGGCACGGTCCACCAAATCTGGCGGGAACCCGCTGGCAGTCGTGGCACCAAAGAAGAAGCTGCAGAAAGTATTGAGGAAAGAGGCTCAAGTCAGAAGAGGAGAGAGTGCAGAGATAAAGGGAATTTGGTCCACAGACCGGGGGCTATAAACAATATTAATGTGGACAAAACACCCCAATTACAATTGTACTGATGGTAAATGGTCAGCCACTTAGAATAGACCTGGAGTGGCAGCACAGTGGCGCAGTGTTTAGCACTTCTGCCTCACGGGCCGAGGTCCCAGGTTCGATCCCGGCTCTGGGTCACTGTCCATGTGGAATTTGCACATTCTCCCAGTGTTCATAGAATTTACAGTGCAGAAGGAGGCCATTCAGCCCATCGAGTCTGCACCGGCTCTTGGAAAGAGCACCCCACCCAAGCCCACACCTCCACCCCATCCCTATAACCCTTTAGCCCCACCCAACACTAAGGGCAATTTTGGACACTAAGGGCAATTTAGCATGGCCAATCCACCTAACCTGCACATCTTTGGACTGTGGGAGGAAACCGGAGCACCCGGAGGAAACCCACGCAAACACGGGGAGAACGTGCGGACTCCACACAGACAGTGGCCCAAGCCGGGAATCGAACCTGGAACCCTGGAGCTGAGAAGCAATTGTGCTAACCACTATGCTACCGTGTTTGTGTGGATTTCGCCCCCACTACCCAAAGATGAGCAGGTTAGGTGGATTGGTCGTGCTAAATTGCCCCTTAATTGGAAAAAAATAATTAGGTACTCTAAATTTATTTTAAAAAAGAATAGAGGCGGATACGTGGGCCTCCGCTACAGTTGTAGGTGAACAAACGTATTGTTATTTTCAAGGTGGGGACAGGCCCAGGATAGCCACATATACTATACAGGTGAAGCTGTAAGAATCCTCGGAACAACAACAACGCCCATAAGCCACCGGCACCATTCAGCTCAATTGCCTTTAATAGTAGTTGAGGGCCAAGGGCCAAGTCTAATGGGCTGAGATTGGCTTTGCCAAATTAGATTAAATTAGCTAGAAATCTTCAAGACATCTTAACAAAATATAAAGATGTTTTCCAAGATGGGTTAGGTAACATACAGGGTCTAAAAGCAAAGATTTATGTTGATCTTGAAGCCACACCCATGTTTTTCCGAGCCTGAACTGTCCCATCCCCATGCCTTACGCTAGAAGGTTAAGTCTGAACTCAAGCGACGAGCAGAATTAAGTATCATAAAATTCGTACCCTTTTCGGAGCAGGCGACTCCAACTGTGCCAGTGGTGAAGCCAGGTGGGGACTACAAGCTAACTGTGAATAGGGCAGCCAAATTGGATCAGAGAACGGATGTGGGAAAAACAGGTATAATATCATACGAGGTGGATGTTCAAGGGAGAAGGTTAAAATAAAACGTGGGCGATCCGAGGAGAGAATCGCACACAGACCCAATGGGATAACCTGGCCCGGGTAGGCTTGTCAGTAATACGGGTGTGAATGAAAATAATGCCGCAACAAGTTATCCCCGAGGCCGAACCCACTAAAGTTCCAGGGGGAATGGAGATAACTATCTGCACAGATGCACCTTAACAAATCAAGAGTCAGCCGAAGGTTCTAACCGATGTACCCTCTACTGCTGAAGCAACAGTAAGTGAATTGCGTCGTTCTCAAAGGATCACGGTAGCACAGGGTTAGCACTGTTGCTTCACAACGCCAGGGTCCCAGGTTTGATTAAGGCTTGGGTCACTGTCTGTGCGGAGTCTGCACGTTCTCCCTGTGTCTGCGTGGACTTCCTCCGTGTTCTCCGGTTTTCTCCCACAGGTCCCGAAAGGTAATTTGGACTTCTGATTTCTCCCTCCGTGTACCTGACCAGACACCAGAATGTGGCGACTAGGGGATTTTCACAGTAATTTCATTAGTGAGTGTTAATGTAAGCCTATTTGTGATAATAAAGATTTTTTTAAAAAGTACTCTGACCAACTTACCTTATAAGAGATTGTTTTGAGAAGCACTTGTATATTTTTGTAAATTGTTTCTTTGTTAATTGAAGAATGTAATCAGGAACTTGAAGGTAGAGGGATATGGTACCGTTCCCCTGTAAGGGGGCGAGTTCTCAGAGTGTCATGTGACCTGGTCTGCTAATGGCATGGGAGCACGTAAACCCCAAGAGTAGAGCGCGGTTTTCTCAGGCAATTAGGACTTTGGAGTCTTGGAACCAACTTGATGGTCTCCCGTCTGTCAGGATCTTAAAATCTGCAACTTTTGGTCCCTTTGAAGGTAGTTGAAGCTACTTGATGTGACATGCATCATGCATGTTGCAGTGTGCATTGAATCACCCTCAGGACTAGTGCCACACCCAAGGATGGCAACTCTCTACGAGCTGGCAAGAATCAGAAACGTTGAATGGAAAAAGCACAGTAGAATTTGTACAGGTCTTGTGTTCCACTACTGGGCCAGCTCTTCAATGATATTAACCACAATATTCTCTAAAATAACTAGTAAATAAAAATACCACTACTTAACATGGAACAGTCCCAAGAAGTGTCATAACACACAACACAAAAGAGCAAAGAAATGTGGAGTCTCTACCCGTTACACTTTTAAAAAAATAAAAGAGTACCCAATTAATTTTTTCCCATTAAGGGGCAATTTAGTGTGGCCAATCCACCTAACCTGCACATCTTTGGGTTGTGGGGCGAAACCCACACAAACACGGGGAGAATGTGCAAACTCCACACGGACAGTGACCCAGAGCCGGGGTCGAACCTGGGACCTCAGCACCGTGAGGCAGCAGGGCTAACCCTCTGCACCACCGTGCTGCCCCTCTACCCTTTACACTTAAAAGGGAAAACCCAATCTTATCTGTTTTTATATGTGTTGCGACAGCGATTTAACACTTTTCCTCGACTACACAACGGAAAAATATAAGAACAAGAACATACATATATTTTTTTAAGACTTTAAAACACACTGAAATTCTTTGCTGAATGTTGTTCCACATTCTAAAAAAGTGCAAAAGTGTAACAATAAATGAAACAATATTGAACAAACCAGATTTCACATTACAACAAATGTAAAAGCTTTGGTTAAGTTCTGTAAGACCTTTCCGGACAGAAAAAAAACATTAAAACATAATACCCTGTTAGCTTAAATGCGGTGTGTTGCTAACTTAGTAAATCTGGGAACAATTATATTTTTTATTTATTTTACTAGTTAATATGAATCACAAATAGTATGCATGTACAGCAAGTAATTATGAAGGCAAATGGAATGCTGTCCAATATTAAAAGGAGTATTAAGTATCCGAGTGGGAAAGTATTTTTTTTATAATTGTACAGGATATTTGAGTGACCACATCTGGAGCAGTGTGCAGAGTTTTGATCTCCTTAATTAAGGAGGGATATACTTGGATTGAAAGCAGTTCAGAGAAGGTTGGGATGAAGCGATTGAGCAGCATGGGCCAAGACTCATTGGAGTTCAAATGAGTAAGGAGTGATTTTATTGGAGCATATAAGATTCTGATAGGATTTGACAAGGTAAATACTAGAGGATGTTTCTTCTACTGGGGGAATCTAGAACTGGGGGCAGTTTCAAACTAAGGGGTCTCCAACTTATGGTAGATAGGCTTAACATCTTTCAGATGGCTGCTTGTCTTTAGAATTCTTTACTCAAGATTGTAGTAGAAGCTGGGTCATTGAATAGATTCAAAGCAGAGATAGACAGATTTTTGATTGACAAGAGAGTCAATGATTCTGTGGGACAGTCAAGAAAGTGGTGTAAAGGACACAATCAGATCAGCCATGCTTTCATTCAATTGCAAATCAGGCTAGAGGTACTAAGTGGCCAACTCTTGCTCTTATTTCTTACGATCACTCTTTGGCGACTAGGGGCTTTTCACAGTAACTTCATTGCAGTGTTAATGTAAGCCTACTTGTGACAATAAAGATTACTTTATTTTACTGCCCGTTCATCACCTCTTTTGTTCCTTCCTTCTCCTGCTCGTCACCTCTCTCATTACCTGACCATCTGACTACCTTTGATCATGCTCCCCAACTCACTCACTCTCCAACCCACATGCTGGCTGCCTCTCCCGCTCCCTGGCTCTCCTGCCAGTCAATCCTTGTGCTTTCCAACAATCTTCCTGTTGGCTGGTTTCCCTCCCAAAGCCTTACTGTGAGCGAGGGCTCTGTAGAAGAGCAGCAAGAGTCAGGAAGCAACCTACAGAGTGTGAGCAGCTTTGAGTTGCTGGCTGATGGAAGTAAGACACAAGCTGGAGAGTAGGGAGAGGGAGGGGCAGTGGGGCGAGGGAGGGGCAGTGGGGCGAGGGAGGGGTAGCGGGGAGAGGGAGGGGTCCCTCCAAAATTGCACCATTGAATCCTATGATACACCTGGAGTGAAACAACATGAATGCAAACCCAAAACATTAAACATGAATACCAGTCCCTTCAAAAATGGTAGATTAAATTGAAATTACTGAAAACGAGGCATCTTAAAGCGAGGACTTATTCTTGGCTATAATAAAAGCGGTCAATAAATTTCAAACAAAAAGTGTGGTTCTCCTCAACCCAACTAAATTATGGGTAATGTTGTCTTAAATCTATTGCAATTAAAGCATCAACTTAAAGAGCAATCTTATTTACTGTCCCATTGTTCATTTTGGCTATCGTGATAGTCCATTGTACAGGAACCCCAATATAACATTTCTGATCCCCGAAATATTCTACCAGGGAAACCAGAGTGGCAGGAAAATAAAACACAAAATTAGACCACAATCGACAGTTCAGTTACACAATAGTTTTCAGTAACAAACATCTGGTAAACTTAGGTTGTAATCCCTGGAGATGGTGGTTAAGAAGTGCTCTAATTGAAACATTTAAAATAATTATGGGTAGAGCACAACTACAGAGGCAAGAATTATAAAATTAACCTGCTGAGCAATTATGAGCCTATAGAGATTGGAGAGAAAGGTGATAATAGAGTTACAGAATTTAGTGGGTAACACGGCACAGACAACAACATTCCAGATAAGCTAAAGATACTGTCGGGTTGACATAGTGATCATTAGTACATTAGAGGTCAGACCTCAAGGTGAAGACAACACAGTGTTAGTGATACAGCGAGATGGCATAGTGGCATGGGCAGCACGTTGGCACAGTGTTTAGCACTGCTGCCTCACAGTACCAGGGATCCGGGCTTGATTCTGACCTTGGGTGACTGTCTGCGTGGAGTCAGCCCATCCTCCCCGTGTCTGCGTCAGTTTCCTCCGGGTGCTGCGGCGGTTACCTCCCACCATGGAAAGATGCGCAGGTTAGGTGGATTGGCCATGCTGAATTGCCCCAATTGTCCAAAGATTAGGTGGGGAAGTGGCCCTGGGTGGGATGCTCTTTCAGAGAGTCGGTGCAGACTCGATGGGGCAGAGGGCCTCCTTCTGCACTGTAGGCAGTCTATGATAGACAGGAGAGAGGCAGAGTAACACTGCAAATATGGAAGAAAATGGTCTTAATAACAGTACAAACGTACGGAAGGTGGTGAGCATGGGGGTCGATCAATATGCAATGGTTCTGGACCACCTGACTCTAATAGAGTTATGGCAGTCAAGACAGTTTATTGAATTGAGGCTAGAGACATCTATGTGTTAACATAAATCTAGATCAATTTTAGCTCTTTCAGATCTTGAGGTGAGACAGACTGTTGATATATTCCATTGACCATCGAATTTACAATGCAGGAGGCCATTCGGCCCATCGAGTCTGCCACGGCCCTTGGGAAAGAGCACCCTACTTAAGCCCACACCTCAACCCTAACCCCATAACCCAGTAACCCCACCTAACGTTTTTGGACACCAAGGACAATTTAGCATGGCCAATCCACCTAACCTGCATATCTTTGGACTGTGGGAGAAAACCGGAGCACCCGGAGGAAATCCACACAGACATGGGGAGAATGGGCAGACTACGCACAGACAGTGACCCAAGCCGGGGACGAACCTGGGACCCTGGAGCTGTGTAGCAACAGTGCTAACCACTGTACTACCGTGCCACCGTCTGTGGCTAACTAAGGAGGTTAATGATAGTATCAAATTGAAAGAAAATACATACAATGCTGTGAAGATGAGTGAGGGGGGGTGGGTCATAAAATTGCAAACCGGCAAAGGGTGACTTAAAAAGGAGGAGAAATTGGAGGATGAGAGAAACTAGCAAGATTTTTTAAAAATTGAGACTTTCTTCCGTTTCCTGCTTTTGGGGATCATTAGTTGTGGGGCCCTTTCTCTCCCTGGAACTGCTTTGATGATGACACAGGTAACCTGTGATATTTTCACTGGGCGAGTAATCCAGAGACCCAGAGTAATGCTTTGGGGACCCAGGTTTGAATCCCACCACGGCAGATGGTGAAATTTGAATTCAATGAGAAAAGAAATCTGGAATTAAAATTCTATTGATGACCATGGAACCCTTGTCAATTGTCATTAAAAAAAACATGTGGTTCATTAATGTGTTTTCGGGAAGGAAATGTACCATCCTTACCTAGTCTAGCCTACATGTGACTCTTGGCCCACAGCAACATGGTTGACTCTTAAATGCCCTCTGAAATGCCACTCAGTTCAAGGGCAATTAATGCTGGGTTGCTACCCCATCAGGAACAAGCACTTTTAGATCAGCATACCCATCAGTCACAAATAGCAATTTCTGAAGTAACCTTTGGAGCTGTTCTGGGGGGAAAAAATCATAGTGGTTGTACAGAATAACAGTGGACAGAGGTCTGAAATGGTAGGTTGTTCAAAGTATGAATTATAACAATACCATAATTGCAACCTTTCTAAAATATAATACAGCTGCGGAAAATCTTTTTAAAAATCTACATGAACTTAAGAATTAAGGTCAAATGAAGTAAAAATTTTGAAGGTAGAGAGAATGGTGTCACTTTGCTATTAATATGCACATAGGCTAAACAGCATGCCATCAAAATCGATCAGTTAATCACAGCTTTCAAGTAGAAATTGTGATTGCGCTGGCTCACTAATAGAAATAACAACCAATAGTTATGCTTATTTTAAAAAATTAAACTTCGTAAATTAATCTGAATTTATCTGGTTTCCTGACAGTAAGCAACAATTTCCTTCAATATTGATGCACTTACAGCTTTCCTACTTCAGTTTGGAGAGCAATTTATCAGGCAAGTCCTTTTCAGGCACCCTCAGTTCCAACAGACACTAAGAATCCCTTTGTGAAATAATACATACACTCCACCAGCCAGTTCTTCCAAATCATATGATGCCCCAATCACAGTGCTGCTAAATCCCAGGAGCACTCTGGCCCAACGTTACAATTTCCAAGTACTGCTGCCTGTGCTGAAAAACTCCACAACCATCACCCTTGCCAAAGCCCAAGATCTCACCCATCTCCAGTGTCCAATAAGGTTAGCATTGCCAACACTGCCTTTAAAACTCTGAACAACAACCAACCTCCATCTCCGTACTAATACTGCAAAACTCTTGGTCATCACTTTCAACCGGATACATTTTGCCTACTGTATTTGCTGTACATCATGGGATTTAACATTAAAATTACACTTAAGTGACTTCCGGTGGCAGGGAAGTACTGAGCAGTCACATGAGAGGTGGCTCTCACCCCCCCAGAGACTCCAACCTCAGTCCTTTTGACCTAAAAATTGGTCGCTAAGCGAAACCCCTCCCCTCACCCTGAAACATCCTGACACAACAGCTCCTAAGACCTAGGGACTCCATTAAGGAGGACCTCATGGCAACTGTAAAGTCGGCAGTAGCAGATGCCTTGGCCCCTTCAAGGAGAGGATGAAACGTCAATTGGAGACGCAGGAGGCAATGATGTGAGAATGAGTGGCCACCGACCAGAGTGATCGGATCACCTCGCCCGAATCAGGGGTGGCAGACAGAGGTGGCAAGGTTGGTGGCGACCCAGGGAGCACTCAAGAGAAAAGTGGAAGACCTGGAGAACAGGTCTCGCCACCAGAATTCAAGAATCGTTGGGCTGCCAGAAGGCCCAGAGGGTAGAAACCCAACGGACTACGTGGCACAGATGTTGGGAAAGCTGGTCGGGGGAGAAAATTTCCCCAAGCCCCCTGAAGTTCTCAGAGCCCACAGATCGCTCCAGCAGAGGCCCAAGGCAGGAGAACCACCGTGGGTGATTATCGCCATGCTCCACCGATTCCAGGACAAGGAGTGGATCTTGAACTGGGCAAGGAACACGTGTCCTGCAAATGGGAAAGCATACAATCCGAATATACCAAGACATTGGGGCTGACCTGGCCAAACACCGGGCTAAGTTCAATGGAGCCAAGGCAGCTTTGTTCAGAAGCAAGGTGCAGTTCGGGATGCTGTACCCAGCAAGACTCTGGGTGACTTATGGAAATAGGGAACACTACTTCACCATACCAGAAAAAGCAGAGGGGTTTATCCGCAAGAATGGGCTGGGGAAACAATACTGAACACGTATGGACCATTGTTGATGATGGTGTTTCCTCCGTTTCCTTAAAAACTGCACGTCTTGGTTTTTTTTTTTTGGGTGGTGGGGAGGAGCAAAGGGGCACCAAGACGGATGGGGGGGGAACCACACCGGTGAACATGCTGGTACAGGGAAGTAAGAGGGGAGGGAGGGCCGCAGCCCAACTCCCAAAAGGGATGGAGTGCCTGGCAGAAGGGGGACGGTGCACAGCACTAGGTCAGAGGGAAGGGGGAGGAAAGGATAAGGGAGGGGTGAGGTGGGGGGGGGGGGATGAGAAGGTGGAGGAAGTACCACAGGAGGATGAGGGACAGCAAAGGTAGAGGGGCTCAGAGGAGGGAAATTGGGGGTTAGGTGGTGGTGGTGGTGAGGGGGAATGGGGGGGGGGGGGGAGAGAGAGAGAGAGAGAGAGAGGAGAGAGAGAGAGAGAGAGAGAGAGAGAGAGAGAGAGAGAGAGAGAGAGAGAGAGAGAGAGAGTCGAATGCTGGTTCCAACAGGTTATGCATAGGGACTGCTGGAACAAAGATCTTGCATGGCCCCAAACAAAGGGAAACCCCAGCACGTCCACATATTACTGACCCCGCAGGAGGGGTGGGACAGAACCCTCCCCTCCCCCAATCAGGGTAGTCATAGAACATAGAACAGTACAGCACAGAACAGGCCCTTCGGCCCTCAATGTTGTGCCGAGCCATGATCACCCTACTCAAACCCACGTATCCACCCTATACCCGTAACCCAACAACCCCCCCCCTTAACCTTACTTTTATTAGGACACTACGGGCAATTTAGCATGGCCAATCCACCTAACCCACACATCTTTGGACTGTGGGAGGAAACCGGAGCACCCGGAGGAAACCCACGCACACAGGGGGAGGACGTGCAGACTCCACACAGACAGTGACCCAGCCGGGAATTGAACCTGGGACCCTGGAGCTGTGAAGCATTTATGCTAACCACCATGCTACCCTGCTGCCCTGCTCATCTGGAATGTCAGGGGACTCACCGGCCAAGTGAAAAGGTCCAGAGTCTTCACCCATCTGAAATAACCTTCCTTCTAGAGACACACCTGAGGGAGAAGGATCAACTGAGGGTAAGAAAGAGTTGGGTGGGACAGACCTACCAGCATGCTATGGGACGAGGGCGAGGGAAACTGTTTTGTAACATGACAACATTTACCATGACGAACATGGTGACGGACAGTGTGTAATGGTCAGCAGTGTCCTAGACGGGGCACCGGTGATGCTGGTGAACATATACACCCCTAACTGGAACAAAGCAGACTTTATCAAAAAGACCATGACGGAGATCCCTGACATAGACCTGGCACACCACATTGTGTAGATAAAGTTGGAGACAGGCCAGGAAGGTTGGACACAGCCTTCATTGCCGATGAAGCGTTCTGTCACAAGCCATCCATGGGTACATATCCTGCAACCAGAACCAGAGAGGTCTCACCCTCCACATTCTGGGAGGCCACTGAAGGTGGTGATAAGAGGGGAAATAATAGCATATGGAGGATTCAGGGACAGGAAAGAGAGGGCAGCTAGGCAGCAGCAACCGTGGAACTACTGGAGAGAAAAAAAATTACAAATGGAACTGGACCTGCTCTCCACCAGAAAGGCAGTAAACCAGGGGATCTCCTCAGAGCATGGGGACAAGGCCAGCTGCCGACTGGCTCACCAGCTGAGAAAGCAGGATGCCACAAGGGAAATAGCACAGGTAAAAGGCAGGAGCGGCAAGTTAGTCGCAGCACACAAGATCAATGAGGTCTTTGTGACTTACATCCGAGAGCAGTACAACTCCGAGCCCCCGGAGGGAAACAAGATCAAACGGTTCCTCGACGGGCTGGGTATACCAGTTGTGGGGAAGAAAAGAAGCATGGACTGGATGCACCACTAGAACTAGGGCAAGTCGGACTTCTAGTGGTAGCCATGGAGTGACTGGTCGCACACAGGGCAGCTCCAGCTCGAAGGCGTGGATTTGAGCTTTTTTTCCTGAAAACGGGGGGCATTTTGATGGAAAAGTGTAGCCGAAGGGGTGGAGAAGCTCCCCCCAGGAGTGGCATGTCTGCTGGTTATCAGACCTGGCAGAAGGTGGTTATAATAATAATCTGTATTAGTGTCACAAGTAGGCTTACATTAACACTGCAATGAAGTTACTGTTAAAATCCCCCAGTCGCCACACTACGGCACCTATTCAGGTTCACTGAGGGAGAATTCAGAATGTCTAATTCACCTAACAAGCATGTCTTTCGGGACTTAAAGATCTGGCCAAGGAACTGGAAGAGATCTGTGGCGCAGCAACAATTGGAAAGATGGCGGAGGGCGAAGGGTTCTCATATGTTGGAAAACTCCAGATGGAGCAGCTGATGGCGTTCATCAGAGAGGAGTTCTGCCAACAACGATAGGAGATGCAGGATGCCCAATTGAAGGTCAGCGAAGGAGCTGTTGCACCCTAGAAAAGCTCAATGGAGAGTTGAGAAGTGCTTGGAGGCACAGGGGTCCCAGATCCGGGAGATGTAGAGGGTGATGTCTGACCATCATGATCGGGTGGTGGCATGGGAGGCAGAGGTGGAGCTCCTGGGGAACCTTTGCAAGTCACTAAAAGCTTGAAGAGGAGCAGAAGAACAGATCTAGAAGGCAGAACAAGCGTATCGCTGGCCTGCCTGAAGGTGTGGAAGGCACAAATGCTACGAGTTACGTCTCAAGGATAGTGATAATGTTGAGTTAGAGTCAGAGACTTTAGAGGGTTCCAACTCACCTGAGTTACCCAGGAAATACTAGACTAAGTAAATCCCACATATCTCCTGGCTAACTATACAACTGACCCCCAACACCCCTGTCCCTCTGCCTCCAATCCGAATCTCCACCTCCCCTCTAACCTTCAGACTTTCATCCCCCAAAACCAGAACTGACTACCCTACCCACCTGCCACCTATCCACCTGGCATCCTATCCAGTTACCTCGCTTACACTCATTCAGTAACACACTGAAAAACAATTTAAACGTTCCAAAGCTTTTCAATGTGTTAGTGAACGAAGATTTAACAGAGCAGGGCTAGTGCTGTAAAAAGGGGGGCATGATTGGTTTCCCCTGCCCTGCACTATGAACAAGGACTCCCAGAGCAGGTGCACTCGTTTTTTCAAAAAGGCCCAGTTCAGAGGACTGGGGAAGAGATACAGGAGCTCTGGTATTGAGGCCTACAAGCATAAGCAATTAGCGTAAACGCACTACAACGATTAATTCAAGTTTGGGGATGTGGCCAGTGTTGGAGACATAGCCAGCTTCTGAAGTAATGTGTATATACTGGTTTGGACAATTTTGGGTAACCTATGCTCAAACAACAGCTTAACTGAGGAGAAATGTCAGCCTGAAATGTTTTGCAGCTATCCTGCTTGTTTTTCCAACATTTCTCCAAAAGCATAAGTCAAGGATTTAGCAGCAACTGCCAATCGACAGATATTTACTTTCAGAGTTAACACACACGTTATCTCATGGCATACCTATCTAGTTCATTTAACGCCAAAATCTTCCAATTGAATTTCTAGAACATACACACATCTTTTTCTGAATAAATATGAATGGCATTGCTATCCTGTGCAGTTACATGCATCAGTGCTTTACTTGATCCAATTTTTCAAGACTGAACATTCATATTTGCAAAACAAACATTTTTGCAAATTTCCAAACGGGTAAGTTGTACGCAACAATTTTTATCTATAATAACCTTATTCCATATATTGTGGATTTCGCATTGGGGAAATCGCAATCTTGGCACATAACGAGCATTAAGCAATTCACAATTTGTTTTTTCTGGAATTAATTGCAAGGGCAGCAATCTGCAGTTTTTGAAAAATGTTATCTTTTCATTTACTTTATTTACTCAATTTCACAAGGACCCGCCAGAGAAAAGATGCATACCTTATTGAAATGTACTGAAATGCACACACCTCATTCTTTGCAAGGTACAAATGCTTTCCACCGTGAATAAAAAAGCTTTAAATCCATAGATTTTAAAGTATAACACCAACTGTAATAAAATCCTAGTTAGTTTAGAATATAAATAGGAAAAAAACCATTAAGATAAAGCCTGTACCTTTTCCACTGATTTCAACCCGTCATTCAATCATCTTTCAATCCTTCCTCATCTTTCCAGAAGGATATTTATTTCTCTTATTTATATCATTTGTAGCTTTCTCTAATAATTTATTCTAAAATTCTAATAATGCGTAGAAAACATGTCTATTTTCCTAAGTATAACTTTGCCACATAATTTACCACATAATTTACCCAGATCAACTGCATCAAGCCCTAAACCTCAATTCCTTTCCTTCAAGTCTCACCTTTCCGAAAGACAAAAGGTCCAGCTTCCTGAATTTATCTTCCTTAACACATTTTGGGATGCTTGTCTATGTATCCTCTTGACATCCTCTCAAGCTAATATTCTTTTTCTTGAGTTCTCTGCCTGAAGGCAGGTCCTTGGCAGCCATTGCCTGATCCACTGAAAAGTGCCATGATTTATACTACAGTTGGGGCGAGGAAGTAGGTCCCAAATCTACCTCTGCTGGAAATGGTGCAAACACCATGCTGTTGGCATTACTAATGATCCACATGTTAGCCACTAGCTAATATTGTGCTGAGTGGCTAATATGTTTCAGCGGCCTGATCATAATACATATACATTACAATCATAAAATTTATTCGAACACCATGATGGCCACTGCAGTGATGATGGCATTTCAAGTAGCCCAGCAACTCCCAGTTAAAGAAGCATTGGCGGGGGCAGAAAAAAAGAACCTCAGCACAACTCCTGGGCTCGATTGCTATAAGTGATCCCTGCTGAAAAGCATGCATCTGGATGTCAAATGAGCACAGGACTGAAATTGGTTGTGGTGCCTGTCAAAAACTGTATCAACACAGTCTGGGTTCAGACATAAAGAATGGCCACTTGGACGAGATACCAGACCTGTGTCAGAACAATTCTGCAGCATGAATTTGTACCTAAAGCAGAAGGTGGGAATGGGGAATTAAATTGAATAAGCTTATAAATATGCATAAACTTCAGATCAATATGAAGTTTTGCACTGCATTATTGTAATATCGGCATCAAAAATGCTTAACTTGTTACATCATCCAACAGAAGAATATCTGTCACATCGCCTGAAATGGCAAAATGCTGAAAAAATTATGACAGGGTACAAGAGATTGAATAGAATGGGTTTGCTTTACAATGGAAACAGCTAGACAGATGATAATCTCTCTCGGTATAGATGTGGACATACTTCCCCCAATATATCAGAAGTTTTCAATAAAGCATTTAGCAGAAGAGCCGTACTTATTTGCTGTAACAGTTGTCCAGTCACACTTTGTTGGTAACTTATCTTGCTATAAAACAATATATGCTATACCCCATTGTAAACAATGTCATAGGAGTTCTGCTAGCAATATATAAAAAAGCTTGCATATGTGAAAATGTTAGCCAAATAGTTCTCTCTTTCAAAACATGAACCCCTCTATCTGAAGAGGGAAGGACAGTTTATACATACATATTTTTTTAACACAGTAATTTTCAGAGAGACTCAACAATAAATCATGAAAATGCTTTGTCCAAAGCCAACTTTAGTTACTCTTGATGGCCATAACTATCAACTTAACTCGTAGCAACGTAAAATAAGCCATTTAAATTATTTTATTAAACAACGAATTTGGAGAACCTTTAAAGTGAAGTCAACTATTTTCTGTGCATATAACCATGCTGGCCAAAAAGACAAAGTGAGCTTTTCAACTATAGGTGGAAATTGATGGATTCTCCTTTACTTAATTTCAATTTGCATTTCAATCTCACATTTGTTGCAGCACTCTTGAAGTAAAATGTAACACAGGTACTTTTTTCACAAACGAGTTGCTATATGATACCCAGTCTGTGCCTCTCCAACTTGTTAAAGCAACTCTTCTGCGAGTTGTATAGATGTGTCTTTTACCTAATGGCTAGTAATGATGTTGAAATGTGCTGATATGCTGAACACCTCTTCAGCAAAAAATTCCTAAAATGTAACTAACTAATTAGGTACAGAACTGAAGACTAGTAGTCATGGCTGACTGAATAGCAGACATGTACTTTACCAATTTTGACATTACTTTCCATGATGATTCAACTTCCATTTGGAAGCAGTTAATTACTGGTGCAAGGAGGTACAATTAGAAAGTTGAAGGGCTAGTAGATCAGTAACATTAAATGGACTTTTCCAACTCACTGCAATTAATTATTTCAATCAATACTTATTTTGGATTGCCAGATATAATACTGTTTGATAAATACTACAAGTCAATTAACCTAACCTGCAGTCATGAAACATTACTGCATCTGCTGAATAGGAGTGAAACATGAAGCAGCAGCATGTCTGCCTCACAGAAGGTGGCTGACTAATCCTTGGGTTAATGATTTCAGGTCCTATGCTTTCTTAGAATCAGCACCTAAACATGGATCTAAGAAGGGTTAAAATAATAAATGAGATGCTCTACATTTAGTATTTGTCACAACAGGGAAGGAGGAAAAAAACTCTAAAATAGTACACTGACACTGCACGTTAATTGTCGCTATTTGGTTCATGTTATGGATCTATTGAGCAAAATACGTAGGAAAGAGAAATCAATAAACCTCAGCTAACCTCAGCAAAGCAACAAGACTTCAGAATTAGAACAGATTCTGAAAAATATGTTAACCAATGCAGTGAAGCTTTCTTCGCTGACGTTTGAACATTGGCAGCCCCTTCTGCTCCCCTCCCTCCTTCTTTCAGATTTCTCACTGTCTGTTTTTAGCATCGATGCTGGGTGCAATGCATGTTTGCTGTACCTTTCTGAAGAGGACGACTTCCCAGAGTTAACTGACATCAGCAGCTCAATCTTCTGCTTCGTTTCTGGAAAAATTAGAAAACGTTCAGAGCCGAGCACCTATAGTTTCTCTTTAAATACCTAACTTCAGTATTTAGATATTTTGGCTGAAATAGGAGGAGGCCACAGGTTTCAAATGCTTCTGCACGTACTGCAATTTACTGCTTCGGAAAAGAGAGAGAGAGAGAGAAAAAAAGAGCGAAAGCTCCAGAGGAATCAGGCTTCACTAAAATATGCACATGACCGTTTATGAAAACAGGAAGTACAGTACCACTTTTTTCACAGTAGGGGTAGCTTTCAAGGCTGTACCAACCGACGATTTATGTCATACCAGATGGAGCAATTATACACAGCAATACAAGTGCTAGCTTGAGAACTGAATTAGATGAACAGCTTGCTAAATTTATGATTTCTTCTGACCTCGATCTTAACCAATGAAATCAACCATTTTATATCAGTTCCCTCCCTGCCCTGCTGCAAATATTTCATTGTGTCATTTTTAGCAAATTGTGGGCAGCCGTCTTATTTTGGACTGAGATATGCACCATTGTTACAAACACAATCTCAAGTGCCTGATTTCATATGTAAGACAACACAGGCCCTTCAATATTTCACAAAGGCATATGGGAATTAAACAACATCTGAAAATCTTAGGTAATTAATAATTATTTTGCCTTGCAGTATCATACTACCGGAGAAAGATGAAGCTCTTCCTCCGTCGGTATTTGCCAGAAAACGACAAAAGGAAGCAATCAATTAATGTAATTAACGTACATAAAAATGAAAAACGTAAAGCGAAAATTACAAATAAAAACAGCAACTCACAGAAGACAGAAGACTACCTAAAAGGTTCACATTTCACTTTAGATACCTACAGCAGAACTAAAATAGGCAGAAAGCCCTGTATGTAGTGCTGACAAAAATAGAGATAGAAGCATTGGAGAACAGGTAAATGTCACACGGCATAGAATACCATCTGCTGAACCCCTCTCCCTGCAGACTCTTCAGGTTAAAAGTGCCAATATACAAAGGTGATGCCAGTCAAAACATGCAAGGCATCAGAAAGATAATATGTGAAAAAGTTTAATAGGTTCTGAAAGAAAGTCAACAAACTGAAATATTAATTGTTTCTTTGGCCACAGATTCTGCCAGACCTCCTGCCCTTTTCCACTATTTTCAGTTTTCATCTGCAATTTCCAGCATCCACAAATATTTATACCTTTGAAAAAGTTTCATTTACTTCCAAGAAGTGAAGTAGGACAAATATAGGATAAAATTAGATCTGGGAAATGGCATTTCCAGCAGAATTAGGTTCATTGTGAAAACAGGAGAGAGCAACAAAGAGGTTCAAATTAAGCTGTTGGGTTCAAAAACAGAAAGTCTTTGAGAGACAAGAAATGACCAGACTCAAAATAACAGGTAAAAAATCTCAGCAACAAGATGGCAATAAGCAAAGTAGAACCTTTAAATATGCAATGCGAGAGGAATATAGTTATTTTGCATGCTTTCCATCAGGTGAAAAGGAAGTCATCAATTGAAGTGTTTGCGGAAAAAGATCAAAAGTATATTAAAATTCAGATTTAATATATTAAATAAAATAGAGTTATATTCAAACTACAATGAGAGTTAAATGGGGGATTAGAAGGACAAAAAGATTTGTGGTTAATATAAAAGAAAACATACAGTTTCTTTTTATAAGAATGCCCCAAATAAAATAAAAGTTTGAAGATAAGACTCTTCAAGGATGCAAAAATTAATGTATTGGCAGAGTATGAAGATACTGTGTAGATTTCCACCATCTGAGAAAAAAGCAACAGGCACTTGGAGAGGTTTGAATTAATCAAGGAGAGTCAGCATGGTTGTGTAAAATGCAGATAGTGTTTGATTAATCTAATTTACATTTTTGGTGAAGTAACAGAAGGTTGATGAGGGGAACGTGTTGGACATTGTTGATATAGATTTCAGAAAATGATTGACAAGTTATCAAAATGGCTGATTAACAAAATTGATGCTGACTCCGGTAGCGACCATGAGTGGTCGCGTATTTGGTAGCTCCAGCTCGTGGTGGACCTTTGAGACCTTTTCCCCCAACTTATGGGGGATTTGATCGGCAAAACAGGAGATTGGTGAGGTAGAGGAGAAGAATTCTCCACCAGTGTATGGATTCATGTACCAGAAGTGGTCTGAAAAGGAGAGATCGTTGGGCAAAGAAGGGAGTGGAGTCTGCAGCACAGAAAAACATGGCGGAGGCTCAGAGACTTGGATTGCCGGACCAGTGGTCAATGAGCTGCTGGTGGAATTCCTTCAGGAGAGCTTTGCAGAGCAAAGACAAGAGTACCAGGACCCGATTAAGACGGGGATTGACCAGGTGGAGCAAAGATTGGAAGCCCAAGGCCAGGCGAGCCAGAAGGTGGAACAGGCAGTGGCTGAGCAAGAGGACAAGCTAACCATGATGGCGACGGAGATGGGGATGATGAGGGACCACCAGAAAAGGCGGCAAGAGAAGGTAGAGTATCTGGAGAACAGGTCACGCAGGCAGAACCTGAGGACCGTTAGCCTCTCGGAGGGCAGCGAGGGATCGGATGCAGGGGCGTGTATGTTTGAGAAGCTGCTGGGGGAAGGGGCGTTTTCTCGGCCCTTGGAGGTGGACAGGGCACACAGAACGCTTATGAGGAAGCCGCGGATGAAAGAGCAGCCGAAGGGCGATGGTGGTACGAATGCACCGGTTCCTGGACAAGGAACAGATCTGGAGGTGGGTCAGGCAGACGAGGAGCTGCAAATGGGAATTTAACAAGCTGCGCATTTACCAGGACTTGGGTGCAGAACTGGCCAAAAGAAAGGCAAGCGTCAATAAAGTTAAATTGGCCCTCTTCAAGAAGGTGGTGAAGTTTGGCATGTTGTATCCAACTCGTTTGTGGGTCACTTACGAGGGTCAAGAACTTTATTTCAGATCGCTGGATGAGGTGATGAACTTTGTTAAGGACAGAGGACTGGCAGGTGATGGAGGACATTGAACTTGGGGGCGAGTAATTCTGTACCTAAGCTGCTAAATTTATTTTCTCTTTGGGTTTTGTATGTTTTGGTTTTGTACCGATGTTTGGGCTGTTGCTCAGTTTTGTTTGCGGATTAACTTTGCTCTTAATGGGGGATGGTGAGTGGAATTCTTTCTTTGTGTTTGTTGGGGATTGCTATATTCTGCATATGTATATTCGAGCGCGGCGGGGGAGGGGGGGAACGAGATCATAAGAACATAAGAACTAGGAGCAGGAGTAGGCCATCTGGCCCCTCGAGCCTGCTCCGCCATTCAATTAGATCATGGCTGATCTTTTGTGGACTCAGCTCCACTTTCCGGCCCGAACACCATAACCCTTAATCCCTTTATTCTTCAAAAAACTATCTATCTTTACCTTAAAAACATGTAATGAAGGAGCCTCAACTGCTTCACTGGGCAAGGAATTCCATAGATTCACAACCCTTTGGGTGAAGAAGTTCCTCCTAAACTCAGTCCTAAATCTACTTCCCCTTATTTTGAGGCTATGCCCCCTAGTTCTGCTGTCACCCGCCAGTGGAAACAACCTGCCCGCATCTATCCTATCTATTCCCTTCATAATTTTAAATGTTTCTATAAGATCCCCCTCATCCTTCTAAATTCCAACGAGTACAGTCCCAGTCTACTCAACCTCTCCTCATAATCCAACCCCTTCAACTCTGGGATTAACCTAGTGAATCTCCTCTGCACACCCTCCAGCGCCAGTACGTCCTTTCTCAAGTAAGGAGACCAAAACTGAACACAATACTCCAGGTGTGGCCGCACTAACACCTTATACAATTGCAACATAACCTCCCTAGTCTTAAACTCCATCCCTCTAGCAATGAAGGACAAAATTCCATTTGCCTTCTTAATCACCTGTTGCACTTGTAAACCAACCTTCTGTGACTCATGCACTAGCACACCCAAGTCTCTCTGAACAGCGGCATGCTTTAATATTTTATCGTTTAAATAATAATCCCGTTTGCTGTTATTCCTACCAAAATGGATAACCTCACATTTGTCAACATTGTATTCCATCTGCCAGACCCGAGCCCATTCACTTAACCTATCCAAATCCCTCTGCAGACTTCCAGTATCCTCTGCACTTTTCGCTTTACCACTCATCTTAGTGTCATCTGCAAACTTGGACACATTGCCCTTGGTCCCCAACTCCAAATCATCAATGTAAATTGTGAACAATTGTGGGCCCAACACGGATCCCTGAGGGACACCGCTAGCTACTGATTGCCAACCAGAGAAACACCCATTTATCCCAACTCTTTGCTTTCTATTAATTAACCAATCCTCTATCCATGCTACTACTTTACCCTTAATGCCATGCATCTTTATCTTATGCAGCAACCTGCATAATGATCAGTGGGGAGTAAGATGCTTGCCGCCATGGGCGGGAGCTACCAGGCTAGCTGGGCGGACTAGTTCACGGAAGCGCAGTGGGGGGGGAAAGCAGGTGATCAGTGTGTTGAGGGGGGGTTGGGATTGCTATGGGGGGGAGGGAGGGGGGAATTGTTCTGCTGACAGGGCAGGGACTGGCACTTGGTGACAAATTGGAGATCAATGACGGTGGACACCCGAGAGTGGGACGCGGGCTGGAGCCTGGCCTAAGAAGGGTCATGGCTGATCAGCAGAGTGGGGTGGCAGCAACGGTGTGGGAGGCGCTGAAGGCAGTGGTTAGGGGGGAGATAATTTTGATATGGGTTCAGAGGGAGAAGGTGGAACGGGCAAAGATGGATAGGCTGGTTAGGGAGATACTCCAGGTGGACAGAAAGTATTCTGAAGCCCCAGAGGCGGGGTTGTTGAAGGAGCGGCAGAAGCTGCAGATGGAGTTTGGTCTGATATCCACAGGGAAGGCAGTGGGGCATTTGAGGAAGGCGAGAGGGGTGATATAGGAGTATGGTGAGAAGGCCAGTAGGATGCTAGCACACCAGTTCAGGAAAAGGGAGGCGGCCAGGGAGATAGGAAGAGTGAAGGACAGAGGGGAGAACACAGTCTTGGACCCAGCGGGGGTGAACGGGGTATTCAAGGAGTTTTACAGTCGGCTGTATGTGTCGGAACCCCCAGCTGGGGTGGAGGGGCTGAGGCAGCTTTTGGAAGGGTTGAAGTTTCCGAAGATGGAGGAAGGGTTGGTGGAGGGTTTGGCGCCCCGATCGGGATTGTAAAAGTAGTAGAGGGATTGGATGTCATGCAGTCGGGTAAGGCACCAGGACCGGATGGCTACCCAGTGGATTTTACAAGACGTTTTCTGGGATCTTGGGCCTGCTGCTGATGAGGGCATTTAATGAGGCAAGGCAGCAGGGTGTTTGCCCACCAACAATGTCACAGGCTTTGATCTAATTGATCCTGAAGCGGGAGAAGGATCCAGAGCAATGTTGGTCATACAGACCAATCTCCCTACTGAATGTCGACACCAAATTGTTGGCCAAAATTCTGGTCTTGAGGATAGAGGATGGAGGTCCGGGGGTGATGTAGGAAGACCAGACGGGGTTTGTCAAAGGCAGGCAGCTAACGGCCAATGTTAGACGGCTCTTGAATGTAATCATGATGCCCTCCGAGGGGAGGGAGGCGGAGGTCACTGTGGATGCGGAGAAGACCTTTGACCGGGTGGAATAGAATTATCTGTGGGAGGTCCTGGGACAGTTTGGATTTGGGCAGGGCATTATTGACTGGGTTAGGTTGCTCTTCCAAGCACCGGTGGCGTGTGCGAACGAACCGGGTGAGTTCGGACTACTTTAGACTGCACCGGGGGACAAGGCTGGGATGTCCCCTCTCCCCACTGTTGTTTGCCTTGGCTATAGAGCCATTGGCAATGGCGCTGAGAATGTCAAAGGACTGGATGGGGCTAGTCCTGGGGGGGGGGGGGGGAGCACGGGGTCTCGTTATATGCAGATGTGCAGATGACCTACTCCTGTATATTTCTGACCTGTTTTGTTTTGGGGGGGGGGGGGGGGGGGGGGGGAGTATGTGGATCTTACAGGAATTTGGCTGGATCTCAGGGTACACATTGAATATGGGTAAGAGCGAGGCTTTTATGATCCAGGCGAGGGGGCACGAGAGGAGGCTGGGGGAGTTGCCATTTAAAGTGGTGGGAGGGGGTTTTCGTTACTTGGGTATTCAGGTTGCACGGGATGGGAGCAGCTACATAAATTAAATTTGGCCCGGTTAGTTGAGAAAATGAAGGAGGACTTCAGGAGATGGGACATGCTTCCGCTGTCACTGGCAGGGAGGGTACAGACCGTAAAAATGACGGTTCTCACAAGATTTTATTTATTTTCCAGTGTCTCCCTATTTTTTATACCAAAGACCTTTTATAAGCGGGTGAATGCGGTGATCTCTAGGTTTGTGTGGGTGGGTAAAACCCCGCGAGTAAAGAAAGTGTGCTTGAGCGGTGCCGGGGAGTGTGGGGGTTCACTGCCGAATTTTATGAATACTACTGGGCGGCAAATATAGCCATGATTAGGAAGTGAGTAGTGGGGGATGGGTCAGTGTGGGAGCAAGTGGAGGCGGCCTCACTGCACAAGTTTATGAGCACTGGTAACGGCTCCTCTGCCGTTCTCGCCAGCCCGGTACTCCACAAGCCCAGTGGCAGTGCGGCCCTGAAAGTTTGTGGGCAGTGACAGAAGCATATGGGAGTGGAGGTGTTGGCTCCAATTTGTGGTAATCACCGGTTTGTTCTGAGAAGGATGGATGGGAGGGGGTTCAAGGTGGCAGAAAGCAGGGATTGAGAGCCTGGGGGATTTGTTTATTGATGGGAGTTTTCCCTGTTTGGAGGATCTGGAAGAGGAGTTTGAATTGCCGGGAGGGAATGCATTTCGTTATCTGGAGGTGAGGGATTTTGTGCAACGTCAGGTTTCGACCTTCTACAGCTGCAGGGCATACAGGACAAGGTAGTCTCTAGAATGGGAGTGGGGGAGGGGAAGGTATCAGAAATCTAGATAGTTGAGTTAAAGCATAAATGGGAAGATGAGTTGGGAAAGGAGTTAGAGGCGGAGCTATGGGAGGATGCTCTGAGCAGAGTCAACGCGACCTCATCATGTGCCAGGCTCAGCCTGATACAATTCAAGGTGTTTCAACGGGCACACATGATGGTGGCCCAGATGAGCAGTTTTTTTGAGGTAGAGGACAGGTGTATGAGGTGTGCAGGAGGGCTCGCAAATTATGACATGTTTTGGGCATGTCCCAAGCTCAGGAGATTCTGGCAGGGATTTGCGGATGTCATGTCTACGGTACTAGAAATAAAGGTGGCGCCGAGTCCAGAGGTGGTAATTTTTGGAGTGTCAGAAGACGTGGTAGTCCAGGGGGCGAGAGAGGCCAATGTTTTGGCCTTTGCTTCCTTGGTAGCCCAGAGACGGATCATACTAGCGTGGAGGGACTCGAAGCCCCCAAAATCAGGGGTGTGGATTAGTGACATGGCTGGGTTTCTCAGGCTTGAGAAAATTAAGTTCTCCCTGAGAGGATCAATGTTAGGGTTCATTGGGAGGTGGCAGCCGTTTATCGACTTCTTCGGAGAAAACTAAATGGTTAGCAGATTCAATAAAGGGTGGGGCAGGGGGAGGTAGGTTATTTTTGTCTAGCTTAGGCGGGAACAGTGGGAGATGGAGGGGTGTGTTACGCACTGAATTATGTTTACATTTGTATTTCTATCTTTTGTTTTTTAAGGATTCTATGGGAAGCAAGAAATGAAATTGCAGAGCCGTTGGCAATGATCTTTTTGTCCTCACTGTCAACAGGAGTGGTGTCAGGGGATTGGAGAGTGGCGAATGTCGTGCCCCTGTTCAAAAAAGGGAATAGGGATAACCCTGGGAATTACAGGCCGGTTAGTCTTATTTCGGTGGTAGGCAAAGTATTGGAAAGGGTACTGAGGGATAGGATTTCTGAGCATCTGGAAAGACACTGCCTGATTAGGGATAGTCAGCACGGATTTGTGAGGGGTAGGTCTTGCCTTACAAGTCTTATTGACTTCTTTGAGGAGGTGACCAAGCATGTGGATGAAGGTAAAGCAGTGGATGTAGTGTACATGAATTTTAGTAAGGCATTTGATAAGGTTTCCCATGGTAGGCTTATGAACAAAGTAAGGAGGCATGGGATAGTGGGAAATTTGGCCAGTTGGATAACGAACTGGCTCACCGATAGAAGTCAGAGAGTGGTGGTGGATGGCAAATATTCAGCCTGGAGCCCAGTTACCAGTGGTGTACCGCAGGGATCAGTTCTGGGTCCTCTGCTGTTTGTGATTTTCATTAATGACTTGGATGAGGGAGTTGAAGGGTGGGTCAGTAAATTTGCAGATGATACGAAGATTGGTGGAGTTGTGGATAGTGAGGAGGGCTGTTGCCGGCTGCAAAGAAACATAGATAGGATGCAGAGCTGGGCTGAGAAGTGGCAGATGGAGTTTAACCCTGACAAGTGTGAGGTTGTCCCCCAATATCCTGGGGGGGAGATTTGTTAGTACTCTTTGGGGGGGTTTAAACTAATTCAGCAGGGGCATGGGAACCTGGATTGTAGTTTTGGGGTGCGAGAGATTGAGAGTAGAGAGGTCAGGAGCACAGTTTTGACTTCACAGGAGGGCGGCAGTGTTCAGGTCTGTGGTTTGAAGTGTGTCTATTTCAATGCCAGGAGTATACGAAATAAGGTAGGGGAACTGGCAGCATGGGTTGGTACCTGGGACTTCGATGTTGTGGCCATTTCAGAGACATGGATAGAGCAGGGACAGGAATGGTTGTTGCAGGTTCCGGGGTTTAGGTGCTTTAGTAAGGTCAGAGAAGGGGGCAAAAGAGGGGGAGGTGTGGCGCTGCTAGTCAAGGACAGTATTACGGTGGTAGAAAGGATGCAAGATGGGGACTCTTCTTCCGAGGTAGTATGGGCTGAGGTTAGAAACAGGAAAGGAGAGGTCACCCTGTTGGGAGTTTTCTATAGGCCACCTAATAGTTCTAGAGATGTAGAGGAAAGGATGGCGAAGATGATTCTGGAAAAGAGCGAAAGTAACAGGGTAGTTGTTATGGGAGACTTTAACTTTCCTAATATTGACTGGAAAAGATATAGTTCGAGTACATTGGATGGGTCGTTCTTTGTACAATGTGTGCAGGAGGGTTTTCTGACACAATATGTTGACAGGCCAACAAGAGGTGAGGCCACTTTGGATTTGGTTTTGGGTAATGAACCAGGCCAGGTGTTAGATCTGGAGGTAGGTGAACACTTTGGAGACAGTGACCACAATTCGGTGACCTTTACGTTAGTGATGGAAAGGGATAAGTATACCCCGCAGAGCAAGAGTTATAGCTGGGGGAAGGGCAATTATGATGCCATTAGACATGACTTAGGATGTGTTGGTTGGAGAAGTAGGCTGCAAGGGTTGGGCACACTGGATATGTGGAGCTTGTTCAAGGAACAGCTATTGCATGTTCTTGATAAGTACGTACCAGTCAGGCAGGGAGGAAGGGGTCGAGCGAGGGAACCGTGGTTTACCAAAGAAGTGGAATCTCTTGTTAAGAGGAAGAAGGAGGCCTATGTGAAGATGAGGCGTGAAGTTTCAGTTGGGGCGCTTGATAGTTACAAGGAAGCGAGGAAGGATCTAAAGAGAGAGCTGAGACGAGCAAGGAGGGGACATGAGAAGTCTTTGGCAGGTAGGATCAAGGAAAACCCAAAAGCTTTCTATAGGTATGTCAGGAATAAAAGAATGACTAGGGTAAGAGTAGGGCCAGTCAAGGACAGTGGTGGGAAGTTGTGTGTGGAGGCTGAGGAGATAAGCGAGATACTAAATGAATACTTTTCGTCAGTATTCACTCAAGAAAAGGATAATATTGAGGAGGAGAATGCTGAGACCCAGGCTATTAGAATAGATGGCATTGAGGTGCGTAGGGAAGAAGTGTTGGCAATTCTGGACAAGGTGAAAATAGATAAGTCCCCGGGGCCGGATGGGATTTATCCTAGGATTCTCTGGGAAGCCAGGGAAGAGATTGCTGAGCCTTTGGCTTTGATTTTTAGGTCATCATTGGCTACAGGAATAGTGCCAGAGGACTGGAGGATAGCAAATGTGGTCCCTTTGTTCAAGAAGGGGAGTAGAGATAACCCCGGTAACTATAGGCCGGTGAGCCTAACGTCTGTGGTGGGTAAAGTCTTGGAGAGGATTATAAAAGATACGATTTATAATCATCTAGATAGGAATAATATGATTAGGGATAGTCAGCATGGTTTTGTGAAGGGTAGGTCATGCCTCACAAACCTTATCGAGTTCTTTGAGAAGGTGACTGAACAGGTAGACGAGGGTAGAGCAGTTGATGTGGTGTATATGGATTTCAGTAAAGCGTTTGATAAGGTTCCCCACGGTCGGCTATTGCAGAAAATACGGAGGCTGGGGATTGAGGGTGATTTAGAGATGTGGATCAGAAATTGGCTAGTTGAAAGAAGACAGAGAGTGGTAGTTGATGGGAAATGTTCAGAATGGAGTTCAGTTACGAGTGGCGTACCACAAGGATCTGTTCTGGGGCCGTTGCTGTTTGTCATTTTTATAAATGACCTAGAGGAGGGCGCAGAAGGATGGGTGAGTAAATTTGCAGACGACACTAAAGTCGGTGGAGTTGTAGACAGTGCGGAAGGATGTTGCAGGTTACAGAGGGACATAGATAAGCTGCAGAGCTGGGCTGAGAGGTGGCAAATGGAGTTTAATGTGGAGAAGTGTGAGGTGATTCACTTTGGAAAGAATAACAGGAATGCGGAATATTTGGCTAATGGTAAAATTCTTGGTAGTGTGGATGAGCAGAGGGATCTCGGTATCCATGTACATAGATCCCTGAAAGTTGCCACCCAGGTTGATAGGGTTGTGAAGAAGGCCTATGGTGTGTTGGCCTTTATTGGTAGAGGGATTGAGTTCCGGAGCCATGAGGTCATGATGCAGCTGTACCAAACTCTGGTACGGCCGCATTTGGAGTATTGCGTACAGTTCTGGTCGCCTCATTATAGGAAGGACGTGGAAGCTTTGGAACGGGTGCAGAGGAGATTTACCAGGATGTTGCCTGGTATGGAGGGAAAATCTTATGAGGAAAGGCTGATGGACTTGAGGTTGTTTTCGTTAGAGAGAAGAAGGTTAAGAGGTGACTTAATAGAGGCATACAAAATGATCAGAGGGTTAGATAGGGTGGATAGCGAGAGCCTTCTCCCGCGGATGGAGGTGGCTAGCACGAGGGGACATAGCCTTAAATTGAGGGGTAATAGATATAGGACAGAGGTCAGAGGTGGGTTTTTTACGCAAAGAGTGGTGAGGCCGTGGAATGCCCTACCTGCAACAGTAGTGAACTCGCCAACATTGAGGGCATTTAAAAATTTATTGGATAAGCATATGGATGATAATGGCATAGTGTAGGTTAGATGGCCTTTAGTTTTTTTTTTCCATGTCGGTGCAACATCGAGGGCCGAAGGGCCTGTACTGCGCTGTATCGTTCTATGTTCTATGTTCTATGTTGTCCATTTTGGAAGGACAAATATGAATGCGGGGGAGTCTGGAGCATGGAATGCTTTGCCACAGAGAAAATTGGATGACTATTTGAGACAGGCAAATGTGAAGCCCTGTTTGAATCTTTCCATTCAGAACCTTGAGAAACAACACTGACTATATTTACATAATTTGTTTATGTAAAGCATTAGAGCCAAACTGGAAATATCTACCCAATTTCCTATTGGGGCCTGACAATAATTTTGCAAAATAAATATCAACTGTATTACACTTTATCCTGAGCTGCTATTACATATTTTATGCTAAGTATTTGTACTTTTAACTTTATATATCTCTAGGATGTTTTTTCTGATCTTCATTTAGCTGAATTATTAATTTTAAAATCTTAACTTCCTGTAGCAAAATTCAGCTACTCAGCTGCTAACAATAAGTTATTTATACTTAGCTTAAGTTAATCTCTTTGACAAACAGACATGCTGAATCAGCTTCCTACCATATTTGACCTAAATTTCCTGCAGATTTGAAATGTTAATCTATGGTGATGTTATGAAAAAACTTTCACCTTGCAACCCAAATCAAGCAAATCCATACAAATATGCTCGACTCTCCTTAGATGTTCACTTTTACTTTAACTGGGCACAGGCTCAAAAAAGATACTTCCATATATTTCAATACATGAATAAGAGAAGAAAATAGTCATTTGTCATGTTTATTTATGAAAGTTCTCACGAATCACAACATATTATTCAACATCTATTTTTAGATTAGACAAATTGAACAGATATATTGAATTACAGAATTTTAAAGCACCAGACACTACTAAATTCACTATGCCCAATGAGTTCTCTGAAAGAGATTCCACTGAATCCTAATCCTTGGCCTTTGATTGCTGATCTTCAAGAATGGAATACTAATGTTAACAGCCTAATTTTAAAAAGTAAAAAAAACAGTTTCAAGCATATCATTGCAAAAATATTATAATAATCTTTATTATCACAAGTATGCTTACATTAACACTGCAATGAAGTAAATATTGATCAAGTTTAAACTTTAGAAGGAGTTATTTTAAGCCTACCAAAGTTAATTTCAAAACATTTTAACAAAAATTAATTCATGGGATATGGTTGTCACAGGCAAGGCCAACATTTACTGCCAAGTCCCAGTTGTCCCCGAGAAGGTGGTGATATGCCTCCTTCTTGAATTGACACTAAGCTTGTGCTCTTAACACACCGACCTTCCAGTTAATAATAGAGTTGCAAAATTTTGACTCAGTGATAGGGAAAGAACAGCAATACATTTTCAAGTTAGGACGGTGCCTTGGGAGGAAACTTACAATGATTGTGTTGCCATGATCATGTTGCCATGTCCTTGTTCTTCCATGTAGTAGAGTTCACAGTTTGGAAGGAGCTATTAACAGAGCCTTGTCAAATTGCTGCAGTGCATTTTGTAGTTGGCGTGCACTGGTGATAGAGGGTGTGAATGTTTAAGGTAATGGATGGTGTGCCAATGAAGCAAGCTGCTCGTTATGAACAGTATGGAGATTCTGGAGTATTGTTGGTGCTTCACTCATCCAGGAAAACGGAGTATTCTATTACATGCCTGACTTTGTGCTTCATCAGTGGTGGACAACCTTTGGGCAATGAGGAGCTGAGTTACTCATTAGAATTCATAGAATCACAGTCATTTGATCATACAAAGAGACCATTTGGCTCATCAAGTGCATGGCATCTTTCTGTCATGCAATCAAGTCAATCCCATCACCCACTCTATCCCCTAGCCCTGCAAGTTTATTTCCTTTGTGTCCATCCAATGTTCGTTGGAAATCATTCTCCACTTCCTCCACCCTCTTAGGCAGCCAGCTTGAGGGCATTATCACCCGCTTCATAAAAAAGTTCTTCTGCACATTCCCCCACTTTCTTTTGCATAAAACCAATCTGTGCCCCATACTCCTGGTATGATGAACTGATCAACCAGTGGGAACAATATTTCTTCGTCTTCTATAGCCAAGCCAGTGATAATTTTGTACACGCTTAATCAGATTTGCCCCAAATCTCCTTGACTCCAAAGAGAACAAACCCAACATCCCCAATTTAACCTAGGAGCTAAATTCCCTCATTCTTTGAATCATTCTGGTTCACTCACCACCTGTTGCAGGCATAGCCTGGTAGCATGAACTTCTGAGAGGGATGATAGTAGCAGATTTAAAGGAAAGAGAATAATACCTGAAGGGAGAAAACCATTAGCAATAATGGCTAGCATGTGACGAGCAGGTGAATTTGGAGAGAAACCAGTGAAAGATGCAAGTAGCAAGCAGCAAAATAGATAGAAAACTTATATCGAGGAAAGCTTCAATTCACAATAAATATGGATTATTGCCTCAAACGACCAACAGACGAACTACATAACAGAGACTTGAAGTTACAATAGGTTATAAATTCAACTTATCTTGAAGTCAGGAGGAGAGGTCAGGAACAGCAAATTCCACCAGACGTTGGAGTTTTCAAGCATGCACAGACCAGGTGCAAGCTGAACTGGAATGGCCATCCTAAATTAGGTAGGGTGCTCTTTGCAGCAATGCAGATTCGATGGGCCGAATGACCTCCTTCTGTACTGTAGGATTCTAGGATTATATGAACATCCACAGTTCAGCATCTTACGTTCTTCAGGCCAAGGACAGGCCCTGCACACCTGCACAGAATTGGAAATGGTCACAAAAACCCAGGTCATGTGTCCAGCAGGCTGAATATCATTGCACACCAGAGTCCCAAGCACAGGGCAGGGAGACAGGACTAAGAGATCCTAAAAGTGTCCCAATTAAGTTAAAAAGATGGAGCAGAGAAAGAGTTTCCAAGTAGAAAAAGGCCAAGGCTAGCGCACTTTAAGTGAAGAGAGCTCTAGAGAAACCCTGGCAATTGAAGAGGGCAGCAGAAGATCGATGACTCCATCCTGTGTGCCGTTAAGCCCAGAATACCCCTTTGGAGCAGTAATATTCTGCTCAGCACAACCAAAGAACTAAGTTGTGCTTGTGAGTTGGTCCTCAAGTGCATACTCAGTAATCCGAGGGAACGGAATCTCGGGAGATGATACTGAAATGCTGAAAGGTGGGCCGTCGTTGCTGCTGTTCGAGTTGGAGAGAATTCCAACGATAGATCTTCGAAAGTAAAGATTGGAATTCTTCATGAGAGTTTCAATGAGAATGCTTGACTTGGTGTTTACTTATGTCAAGATGGGTTATTGAGAAACCCATGGAATTGGTCTTAGTTGTATCTGCGATTTGTTGTATCCGACCACAGTTTACTTGTTAATTCGCATGTACCTCAAGGTAGATATCGTCAATTGTTTCATCTTTCTGACCTTTGTTAAGAGCCTGTATGATGTTACATGCAAGGGTATCCCAAAATCCAGAAGGGTATCTTGGAACACCGCTTCTTAGTAGTGCATATTTTCAAATTGGTATACTGTGAGAAAAGATATTCAAAACAGGGAGGAACAGTCCAGTCATTTTTGAGATCAATTAATAAGAAATATTTATTAACTTAAAAAGAAAAACATATAGCAAGAGGAACAATAATACATTACAACAGCACATTTAATTACACTGAACTACATGAAGTTTCCCCTTTGTCCCAACTATCTACGTTTCCTGAACTCTGAAATGCCTCTTGTTCCTAAGCAACATCCAATATTATATAACCATGGCTAAATCCAGCAGATAATTACCACATACAGTTTATTAGTCCATGTTTGGGAAAACCATCTTCAGTTTCAAACTAATCTTTTCAGTTCGTGTTTTGGATTTTAATTGGCTGCCCTCTTAGCAATAACTTGTTTTCAGGGGAGACTGTTTTTTGCAGCTGGGTGGCTGTGGCTGTCATGGTAGCAAACTCTACGGTGTCCCTTCCTCCATTTATTGTGCTATGGACATATCATTCTTTCCCTCTGATGTTACCCACCCTGTGGACTTGGCTTTTAGCATATAAATGCCAATTCCCTTATTTCACCGCTTTGAAGCTACATCTTCTACACCCCATTTTTCTCCTCAGTCACATAGCTAAACACTTGCTTCTCTCATTGGTAAGCTAATTTGCATATCAAGACACCCCTTCAGACAACTGCCCTTATCAATTTCACTTTTTATTTTATCCCATTTTCATTTTTTAATCTTAATTATCCCCAATTCTTAACACCTTGCACAATAGCTTGTGGTTTTATTTCTTAGCAGGTGTCCTCAATAGCAATCTTTATCTACTTTAAACAAAACTTAATTGGTCCCGAACTGGATCTTACCAGAAGATTGGAGAACTGGTCTAGGATCATAACATAAATTGAGAGCTTTTTCAGGATTTCCACTCCACAACCAAATACCAATGCTAATACTTGTTGAGGTTCACATTAAGATTTCTACAGTTCAGGGCAGCACAGTGACGCAAGTAGTTAGCACGATTGCCTCATGGCGCCGAGGTCCCAGGTTCGATCCTGGTTCTGGGTCACTGTCCGTGTGGAGTTTTCACATTCTCCCCGTGTTTGCGTGGGTTTCGCCCCCATAACCCAAAAGATGTGCAGGATAGATGGATTGGCCGTGCTAAATTGCCCCTTGATTGGAAAAAATGAATTCGATACTCTAAATTTATTTTTTAAAAAGATTTCTACAGTTCATTTTACTACATTGACTGAATCACAGAATCGTTACAGTGCAGGAGACCATTTGCCCCATCGTGTCTCACGGGTTCTCCTTGACTCTGCACCATTCCTCTGCTTTTTCCCCACATCCCTGCACATTACTTGAATAGAAACAATCGTACGATGCCCTCTTGAATGCCTCGAACCATACTTCCAAGCATTCCACACCCAAACCAGTCATTGTGTGAAAAACATTTTCTCCCATCACATTTTCTTCTTTTGTAAAGTGCTTTGCCTTCTCATTCTTGGTCCTTTTACGAGCAGGAACAGATTTGCCCTAGCTACTCTGTCCAGCCCCCTCATGATTTTGTACGTCTCTATCAAATCTCCTCTTAGCCATCTTCTCTCCAAGGAGAACAGTCCAAACCTCTCCAATCTATCTTCATCCTTGGAACCATACGGAGAGAACAAAAAAATATAGTAAAGATGATGAACGTGATGCAAAGAAACCAGAATACTCTTATTGCCATTACATGGAGAACCTCAAAGCCAATTGTTAGAAGCTGAATGGTAAAATGGTGGTTGTAATATGAATATATCAGGAGTTTTTAGGAAAGGCTGTATTAGAAAAGGAAATGGACGTTAATAGTGGCAATGATACAAGTGAAGCGTATTCCCTCAGAATTCTGTAGAAAGGGGGATATGCCACAGGATACGAAACGTCTTTTTTCTTTGAATACAGCGAAAGTGAGGCATGTTTCTGAAGGTTACAGGGGTCGTGTTTTTCAAGGAAATCCCTTATTCCTTCAACAAAATAAATAAACAAATTTATATTTTGAGGTGTACTGGGGCAGATCAGTAATTGATGGTGGTTGATGATACAATTTGTGTTCCGGATAGTTTGAGTCATACACATCTACAGTACAGAAAAGGCCCATCACATCCGCGCTAGTCAAAAATATGGATTGGAGCAACTTTTGGAGAGAATTCCTAATGAGAGAGACAAGTTCCAATGAGATTGGTTGACAGAGAAAGAGACAGACACACCCATACAGAGGCAGTGAGAGAAAGAGAAAGAGAGACAGACAGACACAGAGGCATATAGGCCCAGACAGAGAGAAATGCCCAAAGATAGAGCACTGTAAAACTATGATTCTAGAGACACACACAAACACAGTGGGAAAATAAAGCAAGCTGAGCTGAGTTTCAGAATGCTGTGGACGAGACACAGAGGCTATGCTACTCAGGGCTTATGTGGGTGATTTAGTGTTATGTAATTTCAAGGTATATAGCATTTACATTATATGATGCGATTCATTTTATTTTGCAAGCTGTTCCACCTATCAATGCACTGGACTGCACAGTACATCAACCTGTACCATGTTTTTACCCAGGGAAGTATTCTCTGGCTTTAACATTGATTCCTATACAACACATGATTCACAAACTCATTTCACTTAAAGTTGTAATTTTCAGGAACATCATCAGTTCATCATCAGGGAACTTTTAGTTAGGACTACTTTAAAATGAGGAAAGACCAACACATAGCACCTTTCTAATATTCATCATGGTATTCTGGCTTTTACTAACAAAGCAAAATGCTCCCATCAATTCAGAATTTGCGGCTTCCATCATACTCACCATGTAAAGAAAATCACAAATTCAAGCAAATTAACATCACCAACTAGCATTCATCTCAAAAATACTATTTCATTTCAACCATTAAGTATAAATCTAGGCCTGAAGTGCATTCACCATATACATTTTAATTGAAGTAACCATAGGATATTAACTGAAAAGCACACAGGGTTCTGTAAGCATAATTAGGACTAGTTATTGCATATCAGTTTGTCAACTTTTATTACTGATGCTCAGTATGAAGTATGTACCAGGAATTCTTCAAGAAAATTTCAGGGACAAGAAAGATCCATAAGGACAGCACGGTAGCACAGTGGTTAGCACAATTGCTTCACACCTTCAGGGTCCCAGGTTCGATTTCTGGCTTAGGTCACTGTCTGTGCAAAGTATGCACGTCTCTCCGTGTCTGCATGTTTCCTCTGGGTGTTCCTGTTTCCTTCCACAGTCCAAAGATGTGCAGGTTAGGTGAATTGGCCCTTATGTCCAGAAAGGTTGGGTGGGGTTGCTGGGTTACGAGGATAGGGTGGAGGTGTGGGCTTGGGAAGGGTGCTCTTTCCAAGGGCGGTGTAGACTCGATGGGCCGAATGGCATCCTGCCCTGTAAATTCTATGATTCTATGATAAAAATCACCAGAAGCTAATTTGAATCCATTTATACTGCAGACTACCAAGTTGCTTTGGTATATATATTATCTGTATAGCTAAGAAATTAACATTTTCATTACCCATGTAGATACCAAAACATTATTTCTGCAAATACTGTAACTCAAAAACTGTTGCAGATAACCAAGATATATTTCATATACATTCCTGTATTCGCGGAATAGTCAAGTTACTTTTGCAATTACTTTTCCACTGGTTATACATTCAGTAGTATTTTGGAACCTAGGTTCCAAGGCTCAATCCTGAAATGGTAAACTATGCATAATAAAGAGGACGGATTACAAATTTTCATAGATTACACTGCAGCCTAATTAGTCAGTGAGAGCGACATGAGTGAGTTTTTAAACACAATATCTTTGGCTATCAAATTGCTAGGTATCGGGATGTGTACATATTTCAAGAGCCTTAATGCATCATAAATTTTTATTTCATTATTCGTATGCAGAAAAATCTCTTCTTTTGTATTTGATCATGGATTAAAAAAATAAACTTGCAATTAAGGAGTATTTTCGCAACCTTAAGATGCCCCAAAGTACTTTACAGCCAAGGAAGCACTCTGAAGTATAGTCGCTCTAGTAATGGAGGGGAATCCGGCAACAAATTTGCTTATAGCAAGCAGCCACACCAGCAATGAGATAAATGCAGAGATAATCTGTTTTACCGATGTCGGCTCAGGAATATGTGATGGACTTTGATCTCACACTATGTTTTTCTAAAATAAATACATTTACTGCAGTGCGGTCAGCGTAATTTGAAGGTGTACTTGTGGAAGAGACCCGAGATGTTCGAGTGAAATCAAGCATCCAGCAGAGGGCAGCAGAGCGGAGCTACTGATTGGCTGTTCCGGGGAGTTTTGCATACGTGCAGTGCAGTCAGCGTAATTTGAAGGTGTACTTGTGGAAGAGACCCGAGGTGTTCGAGTGAAGTCAAGCATCCAGCAGAGGGCAGCAGAGCGGAGGTACTGATGGGCTGTTCCGGGGAGATTTGCATACGTGCAGTGCGGTCAGCGTAATTTGAAGGTGTACTTGCGGAAGAGACCCGAGGTGTTCGAGTGAAGTCAAGCATCCAGCAGAGGGCAGCAGAGCGGAGCTACTGATTGGCTGTTCCGGGGAGATTTGCATACGTGCAGTGCGGTCAGCGTAATTTGAAGGTGGTTTGTGAAGGGGCTGTTGTCAAGTGACAGTTAAACCCGAAACACTTCCTCAGTGTTTCCCTTCCTACCTCCTCCTCTAACGAAAAAAAAACAACCATGGTTGTTGGGAAGGTAAGTTTATCTCATTAAAAACTTACCTTGAAGGGTGACATCACAGCAAAGCAGTGACCTGATTGGCTGGCAAGGAAAGTGCTCCAGTTAGCTTATGCTGGGAGAAATGTAACTCTTCGTGTGTTGGTGTGTATTGTGATTGGTAAGTAAAATCTTTATTCCTTTCACTTATTAATTATTTGATACTATATTTGTAATCAGTTAAGGTAAAGGGTAAAAATGGCAGGAGATCCCAGACCCTTGTTATGCTCCTCGTGCGCAATGTGGGAGTTCAGGGACGCGGCCGATGCCCCTGACTCCTTCATGGCAGCACGGTAGCATTGTGGATAGCACAATCGCTTCATAGCTCCAGGGCCCCAGGTTCGATTCCAGCTTGGGTCACTGTCTGTGCGGAGTCTGCACATCCTCCCCGTGTGTGCGTGGGTTTCCTCCGGGTGCTCCGGTTTCCTCCCACAGTCCAAAGGTGTGCAGGTTAAGTAGATTGGCCATGATAAATTGCCCTTAGTGTCCAAAATTGCCCTTCGTGTTGGGTGGGGTTACTGGGTTATGGGGATAGGGTGGAGGTGTTAACCTTGGGTAGGGTGCTCTTTCCAGGAGCCGGTGCAGACTCGATGGGCCGAATGGCCTCCTTCTGCACTGTAAATTCTATGTAAATTCTATGTGCGGGAAGTGTGTCCAGCTGCAGCTCCTGTTAGACCGCATGACGGCTCTGGAGCTGCGGATGGACTCACTTTGGAGCATCCGCGATGCTGAGGAGGTCGTGGATAGTACGTTTAGTGAGTTGGTCACACCGCAGATTAGAATTGGTGATGGAGACAGGGAATGGGTGACCAAAAGGCAGAGAAAGAGAAGGAAGGCAGTGCAGGTGTCCCCTGCGGTCATCTCCCTCCAAAACAGGTATACCGTTTTGGATACTGTTGGGGGAGATGACTCACCAGGGGAAGGTAGTAGTAGCCAGGCTCATGGCACCGCGGCTAGCTCTGCTGCACAGAAGGGCGGGAAAAAGACTGACAGGGCTATAGTCATAGGGCATTCAATTGTAAGGGGAGTAGACAGGCGTTTCTGTGGTCGAAAACGAGACTCCCGAATGTTGCCTCCCGGGTGCTCGGGTCAGGGATGTCTCCGATCGGCTGCATCGGCTGCAGGACATACTAAAGGGGGAGGGTGAACAGCCAGTTGTCGTGGTGCATATAGGCACCAACGATATAGGTAAAAAAAGGGATGAGGTCCTACAATCAGAATTTAGGGAGTTAGGAGATAAGTTAAAAAGTAGGACCTCACAGGTAGTAATCTCAGGATTCCTACCAGTGCCACGGAACAGTCAGAGTAGAAATTCAAGAATATCAGAATGAATACGTGGCTTGGGTGGTCTGAGGTGCATTTGTTTTAATGCGAGAAGTGTAGCAGGTAAGGCAGATGAACTTAGGGCTTGGATCAGTACCTGGGTATTGGTATTACTGAGACCAACTTGGTTGAGGGAAGGGCAGGACTGGCAACTGAATATCCCAGGGTATAGATGCTTCAGGAGGGATAGAGAGGGAGGTAGAAGGGGTGGAGGAGTTGCATTACTCGTCAGAGATGATATCACAGCTGTGATTAAGGAGGGCACGATGGAGGATTCGAGCACTGCGGCAATATGGGTGGAGCTGAGAAATAGGAAGGGTGCAGTAACATTGTTGGGACTTTACTACAGACCTCCCAAAAGCGAGAATGAAGTAGAGGTACAAATATGCAGACAGATTATAGAAAAATGTAGGAGCAATAGGGTGGTTGTGATGGGAGATTTTAACTTCCCCAACATTGAATGGAATTCATGTAGTGTTGGAGGCGTAGATGGAGCAGAGTTTGTAAGAAGCATCCAGGAGAGTTTTTTAGAGCAGTATGTAAATAGTCCAACTCGGGAAGGGGCCATACTGGACCTAGTATTGGGGAATGATCCCGGCCAGGTGGTTGATGTTTCAGTCGGTGATTACTTTGGGAATAGCGATCACAATTCCGTAAGTTTTAGAATACTCATGGACAAGGACAAGAGTGGTCCGAAAAGAAGAGTACTAAATTGGGGAAAGGCAGAGTATAACAAAATTCGGCAGGAGCTAGGAAATGAGGATTGGGAGCAGCTGTTTAAGGGTAAATCCACATTTGAAATGTGGGAGTCTTTTAAGGAAAGGTTGATTGGAGTGCAGGACAGACATGTTCCTGTGAAAATGAAAGATAGAAATGGCAAGATTAGGGAACCATGGATGACGGGTGAAATTGTGAGACTAGCTAAGATGAAAAAGGAAGCATACATAGGATCGAGGCAACTCAAAACTGATGAAGCTTTGGAGGAATATCGGGAAAGTAGGACAAATCTCAAACGCGCAATAAAGAGGGCTAAAAGGGGTCATGAAATATCTTTGGCTAACAGGGTTAAGGAAAATCCCAAAGCCTTTTATTCATATGTAAGGAGCAAGAGGGTAACTAGAGAAAGGATTGGCCCACTCAAAGACAAAAGAGGGAATTTATGCGTGGACTCAGAGGAAATGGGTGAGATTCTTAATGAGTACTTTGCATCGGTATTCACAAAGGAGAGGGACAAGACGGATGTTGAGGCTCGGGATGGATGTTTAAATACTCTAGGTCAAGTTGTCATACGGAAGGGGGAAGTTTTGGGTATTCTAAAAGACATTAAGGTGGACAAGTCCCCAGGACCGGATGGGATCTATCCCAGGTTACTGAGGGCAGCGAGGGACGAAATAGCTGGGGCCTTAACAGATACCTTTGCAGCATCCTTGAGCACGGGTGAGGTCCCGGAGGACTGGAGAATTGCTAATGTTGTCCCTTTGTTTAAGAAGGGTAGCAGGGATAATCCAGGGAATTATAGAATTATAGACCTGTGAGCTTGACGTCAGTGGTAGGCAAACTGTTGGAGAAGATACTGAGGGATAGGATCTATTCACATCTGGAAGAAAATAGACTTATCAGTGATATTAAGCATGGTTTTGTGCAGGGAAGGTCATGTCTTACAAACCTAATAGAATTCTTTGAGGAAGTGACAAAGTTAATTGATGAGGGAAGGGCTGTAGATGTCATATACATGGACTTTAGTAAGGCGTTTGATAAGGTTTCCCATGGCAGGTTGATGGAAAAAGTGACGTTGTATGGGGTTCAGGGTGTACTAGCTAGATGGATAAAGAACTAGCTGGGTAACAGGAGACAGAGAGTAGTGGTGGAAGGGAGTGTCTCAAAATGGAGAAGGATGACTAGTGGTGTTCCACAGGGATCCGTGCTCAGACCACTGCTGTTTGTGATCTACATAAATGACCAGGAGGAAAGTATAGGTGCTCTGATTAGCAAGTTTGCAGATGATACTAAGATTGGTGGAGTTGCAGATAGCGAGGAGGACTGTCAGAGAATACAACAAAATATAGATAGATTGGAGAGTTGGGCAGAGAAATGGCAGATGGAGTTCAATCCAGGTAAATGCGAGGTGATGCATTTTGGAAGATCAAATTCAAGAGCGGACTATATGGTCAATGGAAGGGTCTTGGGGAAAATTGATGTACAGAGAGATCTGGGTGTTCAGGTCCATTGTACCCTGAAGGTGGCAACGCAGGTTGATAGAGTGGTCAAGAAGGCATACAGCATGCTTGCCTTCATCGGACGGGGTACAAGAGTTGGCAGGACATGTTACAGTTGTATAGGACTTTGGTTCGGCCACATTTGGAATACTGCGTGCAGTTCTGGTCGCCACATTACCAGAAGGATGTGGATGCTTTGGAGAGGGTGCAGAGGAGGTTCACCAGGATGTTGCCTGGTATGGAGGGTGCTAGCTATGAAGAAAGGTTGAGTAGATTAGGATTGTTTTCGTTGGAAAGACGGAGGTTGAGGGGGGACCTGATTGAGGTCTACAAAATTATGAGAGGTATGGACAGGGTGGATAGCAACAAGCTTTTCCCAAGAGTGGGGGTGTCAGTTACAAGGGGTCACGATTTCAAGGTGAGAGGGGGAAAGTTTAAGGGAGATGTGCGTGGAAAGTTTTTACGCAGAGGGTGGTGGGTGCCTGGAATGCTTTACCAGCGGAGGTGGTAGAGGTGGGCACGATAGCATCATTTAAGAGGCATCTAGACAGGTATATGAACGGGCGGGAACAGAGGGAAGTAGACCTTGGAAAATAGGAGACAGGTTTAGATAAAGGATCTGGATCGGTGCAGGCTGGGAGGGCCGAAGGGCCTGTTCCTGTGCTGTCATTTTCTTTGTTCTTTGTACCCATCGTCATTTCTAAATTTTAAAACTGGACCTTGGCTAAACATGTTTCTTACAATGGTTGAATCTATGTCCATCTGTGACCGCAGAACAAAAGAAAGCACTTTGTATTTTCGAGAAAACCGCACCTTGTTATCTCTGGGGAGACACTAATAATCATCTGTTGCCTGCACAGCTCAACTTTAGCAAGAGCTGGACTTCCGGTTGCGGCGATGCGGATCTAAGCCGCACGTTCGGTAGCTCCCGCTATTTTTGGACTTTTGGGCTCTTTGAAGGGCCCGCAGCGGTGCTGGTCGGACTTTTTCCCTGGTGGGAACACATCCTCTGTGCTCATCTGCCGGTGGATGGACTGGACCAGGAGCGGGGCGGTCAAAAAATCGGCTTTGGAGCAGAGAAAGGTGCGAGGCAGGAAAAACAAGATGACGGCGGGCGGGGAACCGGCAGCATGGCAGCAGTGAGCACAGGAGCAGCAGGAGCTGCTCCATCGCTGCTTCAGAGAGCTGAAAGCTGAGATCCTGGAGCCATTTAAGGCCTCGCTGGACAAGCTCATGGCGACTCAGGCGGCTCAGGGTGCGGAGATCTGGGAGCTACAGCAAAAGGCCTCGGAGAGCGAGGACAAACTCCTGGGCCTGGCAGTGAAGGTGGAGTCGCACGAGGCGCTTCACAAGAAATGGCTGGCAAGGATGGAGAACCGCTCCCGTCGGAAGAACCTGCGGATTTTGGGCCTCCCGAAGGGGCTGGAAGGTTCGGATTTGGGGGCCTACGTGGTTGTGATGCTGAATTCGTTAATGGGCGCGAGGTCGTTCCAAGGACCCTTGGAGCTGGAGGGAGCCCATCGAGTGCTGTTGAGGAAGCCCAAGCCGAACGAGCCGCCTAGGGCGGTGCTGGTCCGTTTTCACCGCTTCGTTGACCGTGAGTGTGTGCTGAGATGGGCGAAGGAAAGGAGCAGCAAGTGGGAGAATGCAGAGATCAGGATCTATCAGGACTGGAGCGCGGAGATGGCGAAGAGAAGGGCTGGTTTCAATCGGGCGAAGGGAGTGCTTCACAGGAAGGGGGTGAAGTTTGGCCTGTTACAGCCGGCTCGCCTCTGGGTCACTTACAAGGACTGCCAGCTCTACTTTGACTCTCTGGAGGAGGCCTGGGCCTTTGTCCAGGCAGAGAAGTTGGACTCGATCTGAGGACTGGGGGACTGGGGAATGATGTACATAGTCTGGAGGCTCATTCCTCCTTGGTATCCTTTCGTTTCTATTGGCTGTGTTTGATGTTACCTTTTCGCTGTTCTGATTTTTTGGGCAGTTATTTATTTATTGCGGTGCTTTTTAGTTTTTTCACTGGTGGAGGGTTGGGGAGCTGTTCGCGGTCCCGCTGGGTCAGGTGCCCGGTGTCGGGTCGGGGGCGGGGCTTGGGATCCTTCCTGCGCTGGAGTAGGGGACGGGGCCGGCACTGGGAAGGGGGATTGGTGGTTGTGTTGCATCGGGGGGGGGGGGGGGGGGGGGGGGGGGCGTCGGGATGGCGGGAGCAGCCGGGGTCAGCAGGAGTCGGATGACTTACGGAAGTACAATGGTAGGGGTTACGCAGCTTGGGGGGGGGGGGGTACCGGGTTGCTGCTGCAGGGGCCGTAGAGAAACGGCTGGTGAAGGGGTAGGCTGGGGAGTGGGGGGGTCTTCCACTGTGGGGAATGGGCCTGGGGGGTTCTCTGGGACCGCGGTGAGCCGAGGGAGAGCTATGGCTGACCGACGCAGAGGGAGGGGGAAGACCCCCCCAGATTCGGCTGGTCACATGGAACGTGAGGGGGCTGAATGGACCGGTGAAGCGGTCTCGGGTCTTGGCACACCTGAAGGGGCTGGGAGCGGATGTAGCTATGCTCCAGGAGACGCACCTTAAGGTGGCGGATCAGGTGGGGCTGAGAAGAGGCTGGGTGGGGCAGGTGTTTCACTCGGGCTTGATGCGAAGAATCGAGGGGTAGCGATCTTAGTTGGCAAGAGCTTGTCGTTTGTTGTGTCGAATGTGGTGGTGTAAAGTGCAGGTAGATACGTAATGGTGAGTGGTAGACTCCAGGGGGAGTGGGTGGTTCTGGTCAATGTGTACGCCCCCAACTGGGACGATGCGGGTTTCATGCGCCGAATGTTGAGCCGGATCCCGGACCTGGAGACGGGGGGTTTGATCTTGGGAGGGGACTTTAATATGGTGTTGGATCCGGCTCTGGATCGTTCAAAGTCTAAGACGGGTAAGAAGCCAGCGGTGGTGCTGAGGGGGTTCATGGATCAGATGGGAGGGGTAGACCCTTGGAGGTTTTTGAAGCCGGGGGGTAGGGAGTTCTCCTTTTTCTCCCATGTCCACGAGGCTTATTCCCGGATTGACTTTTTTGTTCTCAGCAGGGCGCTAATCCCGAGAGTGGTGGGGGTGGAGTATTCGGCGATAGCCATATCTGACCATGCTCCGCATTTGATGGACCTGGAGCTGGGGGAGGGAAAGGATCAGTGCCCGCTGTGGAGGTTAGATGTGGGGCTTCTGGCAGAGGAGGAAGTATGTGGGTGGGTCCGTAGGGGTATATTGGGATATTTGGAAGCCAACGATAACGGGGAGGTGCAAGTTGGGGTGGTTTGGGAAGCGTTGAAGGCAGTGGTTAGAGGGGAGCTGATATCCATTCTGGCATACAGGGAGAGGGGGGACAGGGTTGAGAGGGTTGAGAGGGAGAGGCTGGTGGAAGAAATGATAAGGGTGGACAGGAGGTATGCGGATGTCCTGGAGGAGGGGCTTTTGAGGAAGCGTTGCAGTCTCCAAGCGGAGTTTGATATACTGACCACCCGGAAGGCGGAGGCGCAGTGGAGGAGGGCGCAGGGAGCGGTATATGAGTATGGGGGAAGGCAAGTCGGATGCTGGCCCACCAGCTCCGGAAGCGGGAGGCAGCGAGAGAGATAGGGGGAGTCACAGATGCAGGAGGGAACTTGGTGCGGGGTGGCAGGGACATTAATGGGGTGTTCAGATCCTTTTACGAGGGGCTGTACCGGGCAGTGCCCCCTACGGAAGTGGGCGGGATGGACCGCTTTCTGGATAGGCTGGAGTTCCCAAGAGTAGAGGATGAGCGGGTGGAGGGTCTGGGGGCCCCAATCGAGTTGGAGGAGCTGATGGAGGCGCTAGGGAGCACGCAGACAGGGAAAGCACCGGACCGGACGAGTTCCCGGTGGAGTTTTACCAGAGGTTTTCAGATCTGCTGGGCCCGCTGCTTGTGAGGACCCTGAATGAGGCAAGGGAAGGGGGGCTCTGCCCCCGACGATGTCTAGAGCAATAATTTCACTGATCCTGAAGCGTGATAAGGATCCCCTCCAGTGTGGGTCTTACAGGCCGATACCGCTCCTCAACGTGGATGCAAAGTTGTTGGCGAAGGTACTGTCCAGAAGGGTGGATGATGTGGTCCCGATGGTTATCCATGAGGACCAAACGGGGTTTGTGAAGGAGAGGCAGCTGAATGTCAATGTACAGGGGCTTCTTAATGTTATGATGATGGCGTCGGCGGCTGGGGACGTGGAAATAGTAGCATCGATGGATGCGGAGAAAGCTTTTGACAGGGTGCAGTGGAGCTACCTGTGGGAAGTGCTGAGGAGGTTCGGGTTTGGTGAGGGATTCATCAGCTGGGTGAGGTTGCTGTACAACTCCCCGGTGGCGAGTGTGGTGACGAACGGGAGGTCGGAGGACTTTCGGCTGTCCCGGGGGACGGGCAGGGGTGCCCCTTGTCTCCCCTGCTCTTCGCGTTAGCGATTGAGCCCTTGGCCATGGCGCTGAGGGATTCGAAGAACTGGAGGGGGATTGTGCGGGGGGGAGCACCGGTTGTCGTTGTACGCAGATGATTTACTGTTGTACATCGCGGATCCGGCGGGGGGGGGATTGCAGAGGTGTTGAAGATACTTGGGGACTTTTCGGGCTACAAGCTCAACTTGGGGAAAAGTGAGCTGTTTGTGCTGCACCTGGTGGACCAGGAGAGGGAGACAGGAGAGCTCCCGTTGAAGAGGGCAGGTAGGAGCTTTAGATATCTTGGGGTCCAGATAGCTAAGAGCTGGGGGGCCTTGCACAGGCAAAACTTTTTGAGGCTGGTGGAACAGATGGAGGAGGAGTTCAGGAGGTGGGACACGCTGCCATTCTCTTTGGTGGGCAGGGTCCAGTCGGTTAAGATGACGGTGCTCCCGAGGTTTTCGTTTCTTTTCCAGTGCCTCCCCATATTGATTCCGAAGGTTTTTTCAAGAGGGTGAATAAGAGTATTCTGGGGTTCATGTGGGCGCGGAAGATCCCGAGAGTGAGGAGGGTATTCCTGGAGCGAAGAAGGGAGTCAGGCGGTTTGGCTCTGCCCAACCTGTGTGGGTATTACTGGGCTGCGAATGTGGCAATGATTCGCAGGTGGGTGATGGAGGGAGAGGGTGCCGCATGGAAGTGGCTGGAGGTGGTGTCCTGTGTGGGTACGAGTTTGGGGGCATTGGTGACGGCCCCGCTTCCACTCCCCTTAGCAAGATATTCCACGAGTCCGGTAGTGGTGGCGTCTCTCAAAATTTGGGGGCAGCGGAGGCGGCACGGCGGAAAGTAAAGGCCTCAGTATGGGCCCCGATACGGGGCAATCACCGGTTTGTACCAGGGAGAATAGATGGTGGGTTTTTAGTTGGCATAGGGCAGGCATCAGGCGGATGGGGGACCTTTTCCTCGATGGGAAGTTTGCGACTTTAGAGGAGTTGGAGGGAAAGTGGGAATGCTTTCAGGTATATGCAGATTAGGGCGTTTGTTAAGCAGCAGGTGGTGGAGTTCCTGCTGCTGCCGCCTAGGGGGGTGCAGGATAGGGTGCTCTCGGGGGCGTGGGTCGGTGAGGGGAGGATCTCGGCGATTTATCAGATGATGCAGGAAAAGGAGGCGGCCTCGGTGGAGGAGCTGAAAGCGAAGTGGGAGGAGGAGCTAGGGGAAGAGATTGACGATGGGACGTGGGCGGATGCCCTGGGGAGGGTGAACTCGTCCTCTTCTTGCGCACGGCTCAGCTTAATTCAGCTGAAGGTGCTGCATAGGGTGCACATGACTGGGGCCAGGATGAGCCGGTTCTTTGGAGGGGAAGACATGTGCGGGAGGTGTTCGGGAGGCCCGGCGAACCACACCCACATGTTTGGGCATGTCCGGCGTTGGAGGGGTTTTGGAAGGGGGTGGCGGGGACTTTGTCCAAGGTGGTCGGCTCCAGGGTGGAGCCAGGCTGGGGGCTCACGATCTTTGGGGTAGCATCGGAGCCGGGAGTGCAGGAGGCAAGAGAGGCCGGTACACTGGTCTCTAGTAGCCCGGCGTAGGATTCTCTTACAGTGGAGGGACGCGAAGCCCCCGAGCCCAGAGGCCTGGATCAATGACATGGCCGGGTTCATCAGGCTGGAAAAGATTAAGTTTGCCCTGAGGGGGTCGGTACAAGGGTTCTTCCAGCGGTGGCAGCCTTTTCTCGATTTCCTGGCGGAGAAGTAGAGGGTGGTCAGTCTCAGCAGCAACCCGGTTGGGGGGGGGGGGGGGGGGGGGGGTGAGGGGTTCGTTAAGGGGGTTTGTTTTTGCGACGGTGTGTTTGCTATTTTTTTTCTTGTATTGTTATTGGTTATTATTTTATTACTTTGTATTGGGGGGATTTCTTTTTCTGTTTCTGTTTAGTTTTACACCTTGTTTACTTTAACTGTTGGGAGAAAATTTGTTGTTTAAAAATTTGAATAAAAATTATTTAAAAAATAAATTTTTTAAAAAAACTTTAGCAAGTGCTGTACAAAGGGTATTTGCATTTGATAACCTAGCTGGTCCGCAGGAGACAGAGGACCTACTGTGACAAAGGCCCCTTTCAACTCAATGGGTGGAACCTTTAGCAGTCTTTGAGACCCAGGTAAATCCAGACAATGGGTACACATTCTATGTTGAAAACCTGGTGGAGAGGTGGGGGTCATGTGACCTCGGCCGCTAGCTTGTTGAACAAGTTAATATTGCCTTCCTGAGCTGAAAATCTCAGTCCGCTCTTTAATATCTGACTAGCAGCAACACAGAAAGGAGCTCTGGACAGGCTGAACACATATTCTGTTGGAAGTTCTGTGTCAAGACTGGAAAAGTGAATTCTACAATAGTGGTTTTCAGCCTCATTGAATTTTTAATTCTGGACTCCGGAACTCGCATGAATCTACATTTATTTTCTCTGTGGCCCCTGCATTGTAAACACTTCCTTTCTCTATCTCTCTCTTTGCTGTCTCAGTGTGGAGGTGACATTACAAACCCTCATTCCTACATTTTGAATATGTGCAAATAAACTAACCTTTTGAGTTCATTCGATCCAGAGTTTGCTTTGGGGTTATTAATAGAAATTTGGATTGCACAAAAACCAAGGGCTTGAGGAAATACACCAGCTCTTAAAAAGAGTGAAACAATCAAACCACCTTTCTGTTTACGGATAGGTGTTGAAATAATTTAGGGCTTTTGAATGAACAAGCTCCTGCTTGTAACAGATAAATATTGGCCTTGAAACTAGAGGAACCACCTTGCTGTATTTCAAAGAGCCCCATGGATTGTTTTATATCCAGTTAAGAGCAGATGGGGCCTTGGTTTAACAACTCATCCAAAAGGCAGCATCTTCAAAAAATGCAGCCCTCCCTCAGAATTGCACTGCAGTGTCAGACTGAATTATATTACCAAACCGCTGGGATGGGGATTGCTCCTATAACCCCATATCTGATCGGGAGAGTGTGATAAATAAGCCAAAGGGCCACCTTTAAGCTGTTTACATATATGGCAGCACCAGACAAATTCACCTTTGTAGCACTCCTAGCAGTCTGGAGACGGCATTTTTCACTTCAGAAAACTTGTATGCGCACATTGAAAGGAGAATCTTTGAATACCCCACAATGTCCTTACTTCACACATATCTCCCCATGACAGCAACACAAAATGGCAAAAATTCTGGCTATTCATAAGTGTCTTGAGACGTTTTATTCCAATAAATATACAATACAAATTTATGTTGTTGTTGAAATAATCATGATCAGTAGGAAAGTATTGTACTGGTCTCTGTGTACCCATGGGAGGCATTCAGCTGATAATCTGCATGCGATAATAAACAGATTACCGTATTACTCTCAGTATTCCAGAACTATTTATCTAGATCCCTGTCCCACTTCCAAACTACTTGACCATGTTCTAACCCAGCTCATAATAAAAACAATTTGGCTTGTTGAAATTACTTCTTAATGACTACATCGCAATGAAGCTCAGTCTTAATGTCAGGGCAGTAAGAAGTCTTACAACACCAGGTTAAAGTCCAACAGGTTTGTTTTGAATCACTCAAGTGAGGAAGGAGCTGCAGTCTGAAAGCTAGTGATTCGAAAAAAACCTGTTGGACTTTAACCTGGTGTTGTAAGACTTCTTACTGTGCAACTTCTTGTTGTAAGACTTCTTCCCAGTCCAACGCCGGCATCTCTACATAATGTCAGGAAACAGAGGTCTTTTAAAATAATTTTTATTTTATTTGCGAATATTTTTTAAAATAAATTTAGATTACCCAATTATTTTTTCCAATTAAGGGGCAATTTAGCGTGGCCAATCCACCTACTCTGCACATTTTTGGGTTGTGGGGGTGAAACGGGGAGAATGTGCAAACTCCACACGGACAGTGACCCAGAGCCGGGATCGAACCTGGGACCTCAGCGCCGTGAGGCGGTTGTGCTAACCACTAGGCCACCGTGCTGCCCCGAATATTAGAAATAGGGCATGATGGACTTCAAGTGACGTCACGTGAGATCAAGACACACAAAAGGTGGCTCCTGCCAGGTCTTTGTTTTTTGATCCCTTTCGCCCGTTTTTTGGAGGCGTGTCCAAACCCAGCTGGCTGATCTAGGGAACATCGACTGAGTTACGTTGAACGTTTTGATGAAAACGTCCACTGGGAAGAAAACTCAGGCTAGTAGTCCAACAATAGAATCTGAAGGAGAGAAGGTGGCGGAGGTGGCTATGCCCATTACAGTAGACATGCTAGCTGTGGTGATGGCGCAGGAATTGGAAAACTTTGGGAAGCAGATGGACAGGCAGTTTGCAGTGCAAAGAGATGAAGGAATCCATTAAAACCACTATCGAGGAGGCACTGGGCCCGATCCAAGCAATTGGGTAAGCCCTCAAAGGCTGTGAAAGAGCACGCCAAGATGTTGACAGGCATGGAGGAGACCTTGCTGCAGCATGTGGGTGGTTTGCCTTGTTGGAAGCAGAGTTGCTGCTCCTGACGGCAAGTAACAAGGGCCTGAGAGCAGATCTGGAGATCAGGTCGAGGTAGCTGAACCTCAGGATAGTCAAGCTGCTAAGGGCCTGAGGCCAACTGAGTACTTCTTGGAGATGTCCTCAAAGTTGCAATGAGCCCATTGGGCATTCTAACAGAAGTCAACACCTAATGAGTCACAGCGGGCGGTGATGATCTGCTATCATTGCTTCCAGAGGAAGGAGCGGGTCCTGGAGTGGGCAAAGAAGAACCACAATTTTGTCTGGGACGGGGTAACAGTGCGGATTTACCAGGACATTGGGACTGAGCTGGCAAACAGGCATGGGGCCTTCAACAAGACGAAGGCGGTGTTCTACAGCAAAAGGTGCAATTCCAGGTGGTGTCCCCAGCATGACTGAGTGTAACGATGATTCAAAAGATAATTTCTTTGATACGGAGCTGGCAGAGACCTTCATTAGAGAGAATAGCCTGGGACCGGTCGGAGGAGGGCTGATGGGTACTTTGTATATGAGAGGCACGTCGGGGGTGTTGATATTTTATTACAATGTGTTAATGTTTCTTCTTACTTTTCTTGGACATCTGGGTCGTAAAAGGGTGTCTGATGGGGTACTCGCAGGGGAAGAGGAGTATAATGAGGATGCCAGGGTTTGGGTACTCGGGTGGGGAGGGCAGGCGAGGAGGGATCGGGCTGTTGTTTTTGGTTGGCTTTTTGGATGGGGACCCTGGGTGGGGATAGCTAGTGAACGGGAGCAGAATGGGGGGAGGGTCGAGGTGGCAGATGTTGGGGGAAGGGTGTAAGCTTACAATGATTAGGGGGGGCAAATGAAAAGGGTGAGAATTTCTCCTATTTAGGGTTTGGGGGCCGATGTGGTGTTCTTACAGGATACCTGCTTGTGGGTGTGGGACCAGACCAGATTACGGGAGACCTGGGTGAGCCAAGCTTTTCATTCGGGCTTTGATTTCAACTATGTGCTGGACCCGAAGCTGGATCGCTCCAGGCCAAAGTCACTGGCCCCTTTGGGGCTGGCACGGGTGTTAGCCACATTCATGGAAGAGCCAGTAGGTGCAGACAAGTGGCGGTTGACACACCCTTGGGGTAAGGAGTTTTGTTTTTTTCCCTTGGCGCACAAGGTGTACTCAAGGATAGACTTCTTTGTCATGTGTATGACTCTTCCCGGGGTGAAAAAGGTGGAATATTCGGCGGTGGTTATTTCTGACCATGGTCCGTACTTGGTAATCTGAAGTTAGAGGTGGGTTGGACGCAATCGATCGGCTGGGGAAGAAAGTGGGAAGAGACCGCCAGAGGTGATCATCTCCCTGGATGCAGAAAAGGCCTTTGACAGAGTTGAATGGAAGTACCTCATTGCGGTACTAGACAGGTTGGGCTGGGGACAGGATTCACCTCATGGATGAAGGTGCCCTAAAGGCGAGCCTTCGGACTAACACCAACAGCTCTGCATACTTCCAGCGGCATAAAGGCACAAGGCAGGGATGCCTGCTGTCCCTGCTCTGACTGGCAATCGCTCTGCGGGACGCAAAAAGCTGGAAGGAGACCCAAAGAGAGGGCAGGGAGCCAAGAATCACACTATGCAAATGACCAAAAAATTCCATGATCAACACCGCGGACCCACAGAATGGCATAAAAGCAATCATGCGACTTCTGCCGAGGCAAGAGCGAGGCATTTCCGGTGAACCCGAATGAGGGAGGGACAGAGCTGGAGGGACTACCATTCAAATCAGCCCTAAACAAATTCCGCTACCTGGGGATCCAGATAGCCCATACCTGGAGACAGATCCACGGGTGGAATCCTGTTCAAGGCCAATAGAGACTAGGAAGAGCAGGAAGGGGGGGGGGGGGGGGGGGGGGGGGGGTGGAATATGAGGGGGAGGAAGACACAGGAATGCACACACAAGAGAAGGGGGCGAGGGGCAAGAAGGGAAGGGAAGGGCAAAACAAAACAGGGACAAGGGGAGGAGGAGAAGGGCCTTGCAAGTCCCCCCTCCCAACAATAAAAACACTAAGAGGGGAATTTAATCACCAACAAGGGAGGGGGAGCTCATGTCAATCCGGTGCAAATAAGACAGGATCCTGTTTGTAAATACCAGATACACATGAGCTGTTACTTTGTTAAACTGGAAAATGCGAAAAAAAAATATATATATTTTTAAGGGAAGTAGGACGCAGCTCATGAGATGGAGGTTGGACATAGGGCTTTTATCAAACATTGGGTTCTGCGGGACGGTCTCTGGGTTCTGCGGGAAGGTCTCTAAAGCCATAAGAGAATATGTGGAGTTTAAAGAGAATTGCCCGGTCTACTTTACTCTGTGGGAGGCTTGAAGGCGGTGATTAGATGGGAGATCATATAGTACAAGATGCATGTGAAAAGGAGGCCAAGAAGGACCAACAGATGTTTGTGGATGTGTTGCCAATTTGCACCGGAGACGCCAATAATGTTGCTCTTTTTAACTGGATACTGATATGACAGTTGCCAGGTACCAAATGATACCAACCCAAGGTTTTACCGGATATCGGTCAAAGGGAGTGGCCCCGAGTACAGGTCTTTTGTTCTGGGGAAATGGGCCATTAGAATGCAAAGTAGCTGGGGTTTCGATAGCGACTAGTTATCTGAGTTGCCAATAAACATAAGCTCTAGTGTCCGAGTCCTGGGTTGACCATATTTCCCATGGTCCTTTGTAAGTGGCCATCCCAGGTGGCTACAGATGAGACCTGGGCGTGGACCATGGCTATGCGCGCAACCCAACTCAGGAACTATTGGCATGCAGGAAAAAGCTGAAAATGCAGTTTGACCTGCTGTCTGTGGACAGGGTGGTGCGCCAGCTGAAGCATTTGAAGGGGATGGTGTATGAGTACGGGGAGAAGGCCAGACGTCTCTTGGCTCACCATCTAAGGCAGCAGGAGGCTGCTAAGGAGATCATTCAGGCTAGGAATTCAGAGGGGAGGCTGGTCTCTGCCACAGACAGGTGAATGGAGCATTTCAACCGCTCTATGAGGGGCTCTATAGGTCGGAGCCACCAGGGGACGAACGGGGAATGGCAGAGATTTGTGAGGGTCTGGAGTTTCCCACGGTGGCGGAGGAATTCCAATAAGAACTGGAGGAGCCGCTGGGATTGGAGGAGGTTTGAACAGCCTTCCCGAAGATGCAGACAGAGAAGGTGCAGGTGCCAGAAGGGTTTTCGGTAGAATTTTATAAGAAATTTGGCTCATAGGGTTCCGTTATTGACGAGAATGCTTAATAATTCCCTGGAGCAGCTTCTCTCCCGGAGACATTGGGGCAGGCATCCATCTCCCTTGTCCTGAAAAAGGAGAAGAAAGGAGAAAGAGTGTGGATTTTGTCGCCCGATTTCACTGCTCAACGTGGATGTATAGAGTTTGGCTAAGATCCAGGCGTTGAGGTTGCAACCCTGTCTCCCGAAGGTAGTTGGGGAGAACCAAACGGGTTTGTGAAGGGCCGAAAGTTGTCATCCAATGTGAGTTGGTTTCATGGTGTGGTATGTCTCATCACAATTTGCCTATCAGTTTACATGGACTCTGTACTTACAGAGAACATGAGATACAAGATAGATTTCGGAACTTATCCTTACAATTCTGTATATATCTGTCAAGGTATAGCTGGTATGAAGGTGTAGTGTTTTTTTTCCCAATTAAGTGGCAATTTAGTGTGGCCAATCCAGCTATCCTGCACATCTTTGGGTTGTGGGGGTGAAACCCACGCAAACACGGAGAGAATGTGCAAACTCAACACGGACAGTGACCCAGGGCAGGGATCAAACCTGGGACCTCTGCGCCGCGAGGCAGCACTGCTAACCACTCCGCCACCGTGCTGCCCTGGGGGTAGTGTAATATAGTTAACTTTTTCTTGCTTAATAAATTATTTTTTGTGTTAAGGCAGTCCTGTGAATTTGTTCATCCACATCTCCAAACAAAATATAAAAGTTAGGATCTATCAAGTCAGGTTCCATCCTTGGATTTGACTTATCCACTAGTAACATCAGCTGGGATCATAACAGTTAAAAATGCCTAAACCCCTGATTCTGGAGTACCAAAATCTCTCCTTTATAGATAATATTACTATTAATTGTAGAGTTGAGTAAGATCTTATGTAATTGCCTCTAATGTAAAAGAAGATGTCAGTGTTTCAGACACTGGAAATCAAACCAAGCAATGAATTTTGAAGAATTGGCTAAAAGCTTAGACAGAAAATTAAAAGATTATTTTCCCAGAAAAAAGATTTTAGTTCATGGCCGGTATGTACAAAGAGTTTAAGAGCTGTAGGGATAGAGGAGATTAAAGATGCAGAGGAAGATAGGTTTATGGAGGATTTAAAGGCAAGGAAAATTAAACATTCAACATTGGAAAACAATGTAGATCAGCAAGGTGATGGGCAAGTGGGGAATTACTACATACAAGAGAGAAATACTTACCCGAAAGGACAAGGCACAATTATTTTAGACACTTGGGCAACAATCTCATTGAATTTTATTTCATAATGTCCCTTTCTAGCTGCAACATCACTCATTTGTATTTTTACCTTCTTTCTTTAAGTCTCCACTGGCTACAAACAAATCATTCGTAAACAAAGAGGGAAGACGGCTGAACTGCTCCTCTGTCTTTTATCAAATAGTTTATGGTTACTACAAAGAATTAACAAAATCATCATCAGGGAAAATAATTTCTTCCTGACTGAAGGCAGAACTTATTCGGAACTCTCAGTCACCTCAGTCCAATATGTTCTGGAATTCCTTCTCTGAACCCGTTTGGCCTTCCACCTCTCCACGTATTGAAATCAGTAAAAATGAAGCATTTCATAGAATCATAGAATTTACAGTGCGGAAGGCAGCTATTCGGCCCCTCGAGTCTGCACCGGCCCTTGGAAAGAGCACCCTGCCTAAGCCCACACCTTCTCCATATCCCCATAACCCAGTAACCCTACCTAGCCTTTTTTGGACACTAAGGTCAATTTTGCAATGCCAATACCCAAGCCTGCACATCTTTGGACTGTGGGAGGAAACAGGAGCACTCGGAGGAAACCCACGCAGACACGGGGAGAACGTACAGACTCCGTAGTCAATGACACAAGCTAGGAATCGAACCTGGGACCCTGGATTGGATTTGTTTATTGTCACGTGTACCGAGGTACAGTGAAAAGTATTTTTCTGCAAGCAGCTCAACAGATCATTCAGTACATGGGAAGAAAAGGGAATTGAACAGAATTCAAGAAAATACATGAGAATACATAATAGGGCAACACAAGATATACAATGTAACTACATAAGCATTGGCATCGGATGAAGCAGACAGGGTGTAGTGTTAATGAGGACAGTCCATAAAAGGGTCATTTAGGAGTCTGGTGACAGTGGGGAAGAAGCTGTTTTTGAGTCTGTTCGTCCGTGTTCTCAGACTTCTGAATCTCCTGCCCGATGGAAGAAGTTGGAAAAGTGAGTAAGCCGGGTGGGAGGGATCCTTGATTATGCTGCCTGCTTTCCCCCGGCAGCGGGAGGTGTAGATGGAATCAATGGATGGGAGACAGGTTCGTGTGATGGACTGGGCGGTATTCACGACTCTCTGAAGTTCCTTGCGGTCCTGGGCCGAGCAGTTGCCATACCAGGCTGTGATGCAGCCCGAGAGGATGCTCTCTATAGTGCATCTGTAAAAGTTGGTAAGGGTTAATGTGGACATGCCAAATTTCCTTAGTTTCCTGAGGAAGTAAAGGCGCTGTTGTGCTTTCTTGGTGATAGCGTCGACATGAGTGGACCAGGATAGATTTTTGGTGATGTGCACCCCTAGGAATTTGAAACTGCTCACCATCTCTACCTCGGCTCCGTTGATGCTGACAGGGGTGTGTACAGTACTATGCTTCCTGAAGTCGATGACCAGCTCTTTAGTTTTGCTGGCATTAAGGGAGAGATTGTTGTCGTTGCACCACTCCACTAAGTTCTCTATCTCCCTCCTGTATTCAGACTCGTCGTTGTTCGAGATCCGGCCCACTATGGTCATATCGTCAGCAAACTTGTAGATGGAGTTGGAACCAAGTTTTGCCATGCAGTCGTGTGTGTACAGGGAGTAGAGTAGGGGGCTAAGTACGCAGTCTTGCGGGGCACCGGTGTTGAGGACTATTGTGGAGGAGGTGTTGGTGTTCATTCTTACTGACTGTGGTCTGTTGGTCAGAAAGTCAAGGATCCAGTTGCAGAGTGGAGAGCCAAGTCCTAGGTTTTGGAGCTTTGATATGAGCTTGGCTGGGATTATGGTGTTGAAGGCGGAGCTGTAGTCAATAAATAAGAGTCTGATGTAGGAGTCCTTGTTTTCGAGATGCTCTAGGGATGAGTGTAGGGCCAGGGAAATGGCGTCTGATGTGGACCGGTTGCGACGGTATGCGAATTGAAGTGGGTCAAGGCGTTCCGGGAGTATGGAGGTGATGCGCTTCATGATCAGCCTCTCAAAGCACTTCATTACAACTGACGTCAGGGCCACCGGGCGGTAGTCATTGAGGCACGTTGCCTGGTTCTTCTTTGGTACCGGTATGATGGTGGTCTTCTTGAAGCAGGTGGGGACCTCGGAGTGGAGTAGGGATAGGTTAAAGATGTCTGTGAAAACCTCTGCCAGCTGGTCCGCGCAGGTTCTGAGTGCACGACCAGGGATCCCGTCCGGGCCCATCGCCTTCCGTGGGTTCACTTTCAGGAAGGCCGATCTGACTTCGGAAACTGTGATGGTGGGTATGGGTGAATTATGGGTTGCTGGGACACTCGATAGCGGGTTGTTGGTTACCTGCTCAAACCGAGCATAGAATGCGTTAAGTTCATCTGGGAGGGGTGCACTGCTGCCAGAGATACTGCTCGGCTTCGCTTTGTAGCCCGTTATGTTGCTTAGTCCTTGCCACAACCGCCGAGAGTCTGTCTGTGACTCTAGCTTAGTTTGATATGGAGCTGTGAAGCAACTGTGCTAACCACTGTGCTAACCATATTTGGACAATCTTCTCATTTTTCTTTTTGGCTGTGCATCCTTTTTAAAAAAATCAAATATAACAATTACATGCATTGTTTATGGGTATGAAGCAAATAACTTGTGATAAGATCTTTATGTTATTACTTTCCATTCAAATTAGAATTAAAAATAAATAAGTTTCAGAAGGTGCATTTCCCATGTTCTTATATGGCTCCTGAAGTACATGTGACTTTTGATAAGAAAGACTAACATGCTCCCACAGCGACATCTCAAAATATTCCAACACTTTCATCGGCACCACATAGCAGCTGAGAATTAGAAGAGTTTTCTTGGCACGGAATCCTATTTTCCATCCTAAGACCTGAATTATTTACAAGTTCTAAAATATATTTCTGGTGTTAAAAGAAAATTAAATCACCAAAATGTATCTTTAATGGACAACATTAAATTCAGAAAAAAAAACTTGAGATAGGTAATTGAAAAATCAGCAACAAACACAAAATCTGTCGTCTGTCGAGACAAAGTGGACCAATGTAGAATTAATTCTTCCAACCATTAATTCAAATACAACCCCCAAAGAATACAACATTAAATAATCCTTAACTTCCCAAACAACATCCAGAAGACAAAAGAAACACCTTTTAACAGAAGCACATTAGGTTTACATTCACTACTGAGAACATTTATAATTCTGAATTCACCAAATGATCAAGAGATAGTCTTTTCATGGCAGAGAGATCAACAGAACACCTGCTTTGTCTGGCTTCAGCTCCAACACTGAAAACAAAACTAAAACACATCCTGTAGCAAATAGCCTAAAACAAAAGTAAAAAACTGACAGACGGGCAGCACGGTGGCCTAGTGGTTAGCACAGCTGCCTCACGGCGCTGAGGTCCCAGATTCGATCCCGGCTCTGGGTCACTGTCTGTGTGGAGTTTGCACATTCTCCCCGTGTCTGCGTGGGTATCGCCTCCACAACCCAAAAATGTGCAGAGTAGGTGGATTGGCCACACTAAATTGCCCCCTTAATTGGAAAAAATTATTGGATAATCTAAATTTATATTTTTTAAAAACTGACATACAGCCCAGCTCCACCCACACTGAGATCACTGATAAACACCCATTTCTTAAATGGTACATGTCTTAAACACTTATTTCTTAAAGGTACTCTCACATGACAACAAAAATAAAAGGTCAGTTGGTGTTACTGGGATAGGGTGAAGGTGTGGGAATAGGGTGGAGGTGTGGACTTGGGTAGGGTGCTCTTTCCAAAGGCTGATACAGACTCGATGGGCCAAACGGCCTCCTTCTGCACTGTAAATTCTATGATCTATCATTAAGGACGATGATGAGAGATCATATGTGCAACATCACCTCCATCTTTATTCTCAAATGACAAGACAAAATAAACATTAATAAGCCCATGATTCCCAATATATTAATCTTTGAAGTGCTGAACTGATTGAAGTTGAAACTGTGGCATTTTCACCAATATGAACCTAGTTTGTCTTTTGGTAGTACAGAACTTGAGCATTGCTGAATAAAGACACAAGTTGTCAAAGTTATACTCTTGCGTTCATCAGAACAATTCGCAAGAATTCCACATGTAAAGGGAACAATAATTTATACTCCATGAGAAGAGAGTACCACTTGGTTGGCAAGTCGACTCTGATTGGTAGAGGCATTGTCATGGAGAAAGCACCAATTAATGATGACTGACAGTTAACTGCCAAGTTTTGTTCAAAATCAAATCAGACAAGTTAACTCTGATTAGTCAAGGCATTGTCCTGGGGAATGCACCAGAGAATGTTCACCTAATTTTTTGGTTCAAAAAAAGATGCAATTTGTCTACATGGTCTTTCTGTCTGCCAAGGACAATATATGCAGCCTTTTGAATGAGTAAGTGAGCCATACTGTGAATCTGACTGATAATCTTAGATTGATTGTCAGTGTAATTCTTAGCACACTCAAGATTTATCAGCAAATGTTGTCCAATTGTGGAATCACATCTAATGTTAGACAATGTTTTGTGTGCGCTTCTTGGGTACAACCACAGGGACATGCTGTTTGATATGACCTGTTAGTTTTTGGGACATACAGACTACACACCAAGCATTACACAGGCACTTACATTCATTTACCACATTATCGATAGCCCACTAGTAGTGAACACCGCTCGTGTTGCTATTGCATAGTAGCAGCATGAAATGGCTAGCTTCACCTGTTGCCCAAATTTTTGAGATGCCTTGAATTCCACTTGCCAACCTAATAGCACTCTTTTCCTCATGCAGTATAAATTGTTGTTCCCTTCACATTTGACTTTTTTTAATAAAACATTTTATTGAGGTATATGTGATTTTGTAACAATAACAGAAGAAACAGTGTACATACAAATATAAACATAGTGCAAAGGCCTTCCTTCCTTACAGGTCCCACCTTTCTTACACACTAATCTAAGCTAATCCCCCCCCCCCAACCCCTCTCTGCTGACTGTTAATTTTCTCCAAAGAAATCGACAAACAGCTGCCACCTCCTGACGAACCCTGACATTGACCCTCTCATTGCGAACTTGATTTTCACCAGACAGAGAAAGCTAGCCATGTCGGTGAGCCAGATCTCTGACTTCAGGGGCTTTGAGACCTTCCAAGCTAATAGTATCCGTCTCCGGGCTACCAGGGAAGCAAAGGCCAGAACATCTGCCTCTTTCTCCTCCTGGACTCCAGAATCCTCCAACACTCCGAAAATCGCCACCTCTGGACTCGGTGCCACACTTGTTTTTAACCACGTTGGACATGACATCCGCAAACCCCTGCCAGAATCCCCTAAGCTTCGGGCATTCCCAGAACATATGAACATGGCTAGCTGGTCCTCCCGCACACCTGTCGTCTATCCCAAAGAACCTGTTCATCCGGGCTACTGTCATGTGTGCCCGTTGAACGACCTTAAATTGCATCAGGCTGAGCCTGGCGGATGATGTGGACGCATTGACTCTACTCAACGCATCCACCCCGAGACCATCCTCTATCTCTCCTCCCAACTCCTCTTCCCATTTGTGTTTCAGCTCCTCGGTCTGTGTTTCCTCTGACCGCACGAGTTCTTTATAGATGTCCGAAACCTTCCCCTCTCCCACCCATACTCTGGAAACTACACTGTCCTGTACACATTTGATATTCTTGCAAATTGTCATGAAGAGCGCAAGACAAACGCTTTAATGCTTTTTTTAGCAATAATCTACAGTTTATTGGTATCCAAATCAGTTCCTCCTATTTCTACCTCCAGAACACTGCACGACTTCGCTCCAGTCTCAGCTCAGCTGCTGCTTGAATTCTCATTCAGGTCATTGTTAGCTCTAGAAACGGCTAATCCAGCTCACTCCTGATCCTTAAACTTAAAGTCTTCCAAAACCCTGCTGTTTGTATCCTAGCTCACATCAAGCACCACTTCCCCTATCACCCCTTGTGCTGGCTGACCTACATTGGCTCCTGGTTTGATTTTAAAATTTTCAGCCTTGACTTCAAATCCCTCCGTGGCCTCACCCTCTCTACCACTGGAATCTCACCCCACACGACAACCTTCTGAGATATCTGTACTTCTGACCACTTGTATATCCCCAGTGTTAACCACTCTACCATTGGTGGTTACACCGTTCAGCCCCAAGTTCAGGAATTCCATCCCTCAGCCTCACTTTCCTCATTTTAGACGCACCATAAAACTTTCACAAGCTTTTAGTCATCTGATCTAAAATCATACATGACATGGTATCATATCTTGTTTTATGTGTTCCTATGAAGTGCCTTAGAACATTTCATTATTTATACTATGCTTTTAACCTGAAATTCTTGTTGTTGCAATCAAGGATGTGACAGTTCCTCAAAACGGATTTAAGTCCAAGGATCCAATATCTGATTTGACTTTAAAAATTTGCTATAAATGTGATGGTTTTAAAGCACAGTTATGGCAACAGACATCCACATTCACATATCATAATTAGGGTTTTCTTATGCAATAGGATTTCCTTTTGCAATTTCACGATTAATTTTCTTCTAGATTCACTATTGAAAACACATCATACACATACAAATTGTGAAATTTGTTTATTTTCAATTGAGCAAAATATCATGACAAATCTATAAAGTGGTTTCCTGTACTCAGTCCATGCTGCAATCATTTTGAAGTCAGTCAAATAGCACAGCGACCCAAATTCCGTAACTTCAGCATATCCTTCAAATATTCATTTTCTAAAAAGGAATAGGTACGGCAGCATTGTTGAATACCAAGAAGAACAAATGCGGCAGTCAGATTGGTGAGGATGAGGTTAAATATGGGCAGCACGGTAGCACAGTGATTAGCACTGTTGCTTCACCGCGGCAGCTACCTGGGTTCGATTCCCAGCTTGGGTCACTGTCTGTGCGGAGTCTGCACGTTCTCCCTGTGTCTGCGTGGGTGTCCTCCGGGTGTTCCGGGTTCCTCCCACAGTCCAAAGATGTTGCAGGTTAGGTGGATTGGCCATTCTAAATTGCCCTTGTCCAAAAAGGTTAGGTGGGGTTGCAGGGATGGGATGGAGGCATGGGCTTGGGTGGGCCGGTTCAGGCTCGATGGGCTGAATAACCTCCTTCTGCACTATAAATTCTATGAGTCTCTATAAATTGAGTGACAATGGTGGCACGGTGGTGCAGTAGTTAGCACTGATGTCTCACGGTGCCATGGTCCCAGGTTCAATCCCGGTCCTGGGTCACTGTCCGTTTGGAGTTTGGACTCTCCCCATATCTGCGTGGTTCTCACCCAACAACTCAAAAGATGTGCAGGGTAGGTGGATTGGCCATGCTAAATTGGCCCGTAATTGGAAAATAAAAATAAAATAAATAAATGGAGTGGCAAGATATAGATTCCAAAGGATTGGTCCAATTAAACACAAAGCCAAAACACAAAATCCATTTGTGCAGGTCTTACACATCATCCTTTCTTCTTCTGCAAGTCTTTTGACATTGGTTTATTATCTCTATTGGCATTGCTCATGCATCGTCTTCGACCCTGAGCAGTTAACAGTTGCTAACTGAACCCGTCCCTTTAAGGCCACTGGTTTAATACATCAGTGACACACAGTCTAAATAGGTGCGTCCTGTGATCGAATATTTTTTTGGTAAGTTGGCAATTGCTTTACTTATACAAAAGGGGAGAAGCGTAGTTATTTCAAGATCATAAAAACCAACAGGAATTTACAGGCTTTATACAAAATGTGATGGACTTGCTCAATACGCTTCTGAAAATTGGCTCAATTCTAAGGCAACAAGCTGGGGCAAGAAAGAGGCTACTTTTGCCCTCAATGTTAAGTTAATTATTTTTTAGAACAAAAATGTTGACAATTTATTACAATAAATTGGAAATGAAAGCACATTGAGACATAGAATAAAGGAGGTCTACTTTATAGTTTAAGTGGTGGTAGCCAATGCTCAAAATTAGTCTGATTTTTGACTTTCAAACATAACCTTACGTTAAGAGAATCTAACAGTCAAGGGCAGTTGCATATAAATGCACTTGGAAATGCCCAGGGGATGGCTGATGTACACAGCAAAAAATAGAACTCCTTGACGAGTGACTGGAGAAAGGAAGGCAAAGATGCAGCTGGCATGGAAACTTCATCCAGCAGGAGGCATCAGTGATGGTCACACGGAAAAGAAAGCTAGCCTGGAAAGGAAGATTCGGAAGAAAGCGGAGATCCAACATCGGATTGCACAGGAACTCGAGCAAACCAGCAATCATCTGCATGAGATCAAAGAGGAACGACAACAACGTCAGCAAGCCAGAGAGCGACTCAACAGACAGCACGTTGCTATGAAAGAAACTGCAGGAATTGTGGCGCTCGAAGAGCAGTCAAAGTCCTATCATAATGGTGACACAGCAAGTGAGACACTGGGATCTGGTCAGGAATAACAGATGAAGGACTAAAGCTATCTGACTATTACACAGAGCATCATCTGTGGTGAAATACAGAATATGGAGTCTGAAGAGCCGGTACAAATGTAGCCAGAATAGTCAGCAAACGTTTCAACATGCAATGACTGATGTTTGACACTGTCCAAATGTACCAGCTGTTACCCAATTATTTTTGGCTATCCTCAACAGACAGCAAAAGAAGCAGGATCCAAAACCGTTGATATAAGAGAACGGATGATGAATGCTGCAACATTTTTTTTAAAATTTAGAGTACCCAATTCATTTTTTCCAATTAAGGGGCAATTTAGTGTGGCCAATCCATCTTTGGGTTGTGGGGGCGAAACCCACGCAAACACGGGGAGAATGTGCAAACTCCACACGGACAGTGACCCAGAGCCGGGATCAAACCTGGGACCTCGGCGCCATGAGGCTGCCGAGCTAACCCACTGCGCCACTGTGCTGCTCCCTGAATGCTGCAACAATGATCAACAATCTGTTGTATGATCAAAAACTCTGTTGGTAAAGCCAGACAACTGTATATTAATGAATTATTGATGACGTTTTTGTTGTGTAAAAGTAAGGAGACCATCACCGAGACCAATATTTGTGCGATAATACCAGGACTACTTGGACAGAACTAAGACAAAAGTATTCACAAGAAAAGATAGAACTAGAACAGTACAGCACAGAACAGGCCCTTCGGCCCTCGATGTTGTGCCGAGCATTATCCGAAACCAAGATCAAGCTATCTCACTCCCTGTCATTGTGGTGTGCTCCATGTGCCTATCCAATAACCGCTTGAAAGTTCCTAAAGTGTCCGACTCCACTATCACAGCAGGCAGTCCATTCCACACACTAACCACTCTCCGAGTAAAGAACCTACCTCGGATATCCCTCCCATATCTCCCACCGTGAACCTTACAGTTATGCTCCCATGTAACAGCTACATCCACCCGAGGAAATAGTCTCTGAACCTCCACTCTATATATTGTTGAACCCCTGTCACGACCATGACATGGGAAAAGACTACAACAGACTATATTCATATGATGTTTGCTTGTTTAAAAATGAAAATAATTATGAAATTTAGAATTGAAAAGGACTCAGAAAAGGAAACCATCTGTGTATACAGATGGTTCATTTATGTTTAGAAAGGGAGCTGTCATGATAAGGGGATATGAGGAACTTGGGTCAAGAAATGGGGTTTGAAATGTAGCAGGCAATATAGGGGTAAACAGTCTGGAAGAAATGACTGCTAGCAGCAGATTCAGGCCCAAAGCTTAATAGGTCATTATTCCATTACAGAATCTGATGACCCATTTGTCCATCAAAGGAAAGTTAGTTATTTATGAATGGCATGTGAAAATGGGTATAGGCAATCAAGCAGTCCAAATTTCTTCCAGAGTATGGAGGCTGGGTCATCATATATATTCAGGACCTGATTTGGATAGAGTTTTTGTCTGGGGTTATGGGGGACAGGCAGGAAAGTGGAGTTAATCCCACGATCACATCAGCCATGATCTTACGGAATAGCAGAGCAGACTTGAGGGATCGCATTGCATGGTAGCACAGTGGTTAGCACTGTCACTTCGCAGCACTGGGGGGGGGGGGGGGGGTGCGCCTGTGTGTGAGAAGGGTGGGGGTGACTGTGCGTGAAAGAGACAGGCAGACACACGCATGTGGGTGTCTGTGTGAGAGAAATAGAGACATGTGTATGCACGTGTCTGTATGAGAAAGGGAGAGAGACTTGGATGTGTGGTGTGTGTATTTGTGAGAGAGAGGGAGACGTGTGTTTGTGAGAGGGAGGGAGGGAGAGACATTGGGTGAGAGAGAGGGAGGGAGTCAGATGTGTGTCTGAGAGAGTGAGAGTGTGTGAGTGAGTGAGGGTGAGTGAGCGAATGACTTGTGTAAGAGAGCATGTGTGTGCACATGTGAGAGTGACAGAGAGAGAGAGAGAGAGACATGTGTGTGAGAGAGGAGTGGGGGGTGGGGGGAAGAAAAGAGACATATAGGTGTATGAGGGTGAGAGAGATGCACGTGTCCGGTGCGAGTAACAGCTTTCCAGCATCACTTCTCACATCAAAAATGACAAATAGTAAGACTATCAGACAAATTTTTTTTTTGCCCACTCCCAAACTGGGTACTACTTCCAGGCATTAATGTTATGGGGCCATGGGAGGGTGGCTTGGCCAGAGGTTAATGTGAGGAGGCCATGTAGCTGGTGAATGAATTTGTGACTATGTGCCTCTTCCTAATATATGCATAAATATATCTACAAATTACTTATTTACATTTGATTTCTGTGTTCATACCTATTTTGTGGCAAAACATTGGTTCATCATCATGAGAAGGCTTGGGTTCCATGATGCTCTTGGGCAGTCACTAGGGGTTCCGCAGATCGAAAAGTTAGGGAAACCCTGTTTCATATGATGTTTGTTGTTTAAAAATGAAAATAATATCCCAGAAATAACTGAATTGGGGGCGAAAGGGAGGGAGGAACTTAAAACAATTACAATCACTAGAGAAAGGGTACTAAAAAATTATTGGAACTAAAAGTTGACCAGTCCCAGGTCCTGATGGAGTTCATCCTCGGGTCTAAAATAAGTGGCTGCTGGGATAGTAGATGCATTGGTTTTAATTCTACAAAATTCCTCAGAATCTGGAAAGTTCCCATCAGAATACGACTCCTCTGTTCAAGAAAGGAGGGAGGCAGAAAGCAGGAAACTACATGGTAGTTTGCTTAATATCTGTCATGGGGAAATGGCTGGAATCTATTATGAAGGAGATTATAGCAGGGCACTTCAGAAATCTGAATGCATTCAGAAAGAGTCAAGATGGTTTTGTGACAGGGAAATCATGTTGAACTAATTTATTGGAGTTCTTCGAGGGAGTAATAAGCAATGTGGATAAAAGGGAACTTGTGAGTGCGCCGTACTTTGATTTCCGGAAAACACCTGACAACGTGCCACGTTAAAGGTTACTGCACAAAGTAAGAGCTAATCGTATGGGGGGAGTAACCGACAAAGCATGGATAGAAGACTAGTTTGTTAAAAGGAAGTATAAACAGGTAATTTTCATTTAGCATGATATGCCACAGGGCCTCAACTACTTACTGTGCACATTAATGACTTGGATGAAGAGACTGAATGTATGGTTGCTAAATTTGCTCATGACACAAAGATAGGTGGGAAAGTAAATTGCGAAGAGGCCATAAGGAGTCTGCAAAGGGGCATAGATAGGTTAAGTTAGCGGGCAAAAATTTGATAAATGGAGTATAATATCGAAAAATGCAAACTTGCCACTTTGGTAGGAAGGAGAGAAAATCAGCATGTTAGTTAAGAGAGAGATTGCTGAACTTTGAGGTACAGAAGGATCTGACTGTCCTGGCACATGAATCAGGAAAAGTTGGTATGCAGGTGGAGATGGTGGTGCAGTGGGGTAACATCACTGGACGAATAATCCAGAAACCCAGGCTAATGCTCTGGGAAAATAGGTTCAAATCCCATTCTGGTAGTTGGAATTTGAACTCAATAATGGTGACCATGAAGCTATCATCAATCATCAGAAAACCCATCTGCGAGAAAGAAATCTGCCACCCATATCCGGTATAGCTTACATGTGACTTCCAACTGACAGCAATGTGGCTTATTGTCAATTGCCCTCTGAAATAGCATATATTCATTCAGTTTAAGGGAAACAGCCAGTGACGCTCACATCCATGACAGAATAAAAAGGTATTGCAAGGCGAATCAAATATAAAAGTAGGGATGTGTTGCTACAGTTGAACAGATTGATCTCCTTATTTTAGAAAGGATATAAATGCGTCAGAAATAGTTCAAAGAAAGTTCATTTAAATGATACCTGGCATGGGGGCATTTTCCTATGAGGAAAGATTGGATAGGTTGAGCCAGTACCCATTGGAGGTCAGAAGATTGAGAGGTAATCTTCCACGAGGTCCAGGCCCGTGATCGGGGCTTCCGATCGGTGGGCGGCCACGATCTGGAGGCGGCCTACCTCCTTCCGCGTGGCCCGCTGTAAAGTCCCTGACATGTTTTACATAGATTACATACATAGATTACATAGAACATACAGTGCAGAATTGCTCCGTGCCAGCGCGGAGACAGCAACCACGCACATGCGCCACCATGGAGACGGGCGTCGCGCGCGTGCACAGACCCCCGCCAGCCGTGCAGGGCCTCCTTTCGGCGCCGTAGCAGCGCACAGCACTCCGGCGCCGTGCTAGCTCCCTGAACACCGGTGAATTGCTGGGCCAGGAGGCCCGCTGATGCAGCTTACTCCACACCGGTGTTTACGCCAGCATCAACCCTTGGCTGGGATTTCGGAGAATCCCGGCCAAGGGGTCTCGCATTTAAGATTTTCTCTCTCAAAGTTTTGTTAATCTTTGGAACTCTCTTCCACAGACAGAGGTGGAGGGAAACAGGATCAGTGAGTATGTTGAAAGCAAAAGTAGATAGATACTTGACTAACAAGGGAATCAAAGGTTATCAGGGGTAGGTAGACTGCGGAGTTCAGCCCACATCAGATCAGCCATGATCTTATCTAGGCCCAAATGGTCTACTGCTGCGCCTAATTCGTATGTTCGTTTGATGGCAATGATAGACTGGGGTTGTTTTCCTTGGAGGAGAGAAGACTGAGGGGGGCATGATTGAGATATATAGAATTATGAGGGGCATACATTGAGTAGACTGGAAGAAACATTTCCCCTTGGTGGAAGAATAAATGACCAGGTGCATAGATTTAAGATAAGGGGGAGGAGGTTTAGAGGGGATGAGGAAAATTCTTCTCACACAGAGGGTAGTGTGAGTCAGGAACTCGCTGACTGAAAGGGGTGGAGGCAGAGACCCTCTAAATTTAAGAAGTATTTAGATATGCACTTGCGCTGCCAAGGCATACAAGGCTATGGGTCAAGTGTTGTAAAATGAGATTAGAATACTTAGGTGGTTGTTTTTGTGATCGGCGCAGATGCGATGGGTCTTTTCTGTGCTGTTGACCTCTATGACTCAAGACCAAGCCACTCCCATCATTTCATACAATCAGCCATTATCTACAAGAACCGCTAAGATAGCTAGAAGCCAATGAAAAAAAAAAATCTCTGCAAGATGACATTACTTTAGAACTTCCTATATCTGGCAAATAGAGCGGAAGAGCAAATGTAACAGTTAAAAATTACTGATATATTTCAACACACAGCCATCATCTTATTAATGACTGAGTTGATTTAAATAGTTCAATATTACATGTATATTCATAATAGTGTTACAAGAAATAAAATTGATATGAATCGCCTTTGTTCACATCAGGGGCTGGATTCTCCCCTACCCGGCGTGACGGAGGGTGCCGGCGTAGGGGAGTGGCGCCAACCACTCAGGGGTCGCGCCTCCCCAAAGGTGGGGAATTCTCCCCACCTTTGGGGGCCAGCCCCGCGCCGGAGCAGTTTGCACCAGAAGACTGGCGCAAACACCCGGCGCCGTCGGAAGCGGGGCTGGCCGAAAGGCTTTCGGTGGTCGGCGCATGCGCCGGCAGTGACGTCAGCGGCAGCTGGCCGCTGACGTCACTGCCGGCGCATGCGCGATGCGGGGTTCTCCTCCGCGTCCACCATGGCGGAGCGGAAGGAGAAAGAGTGCCCCCACGGCACTGCCCCGCAGAGTGAGCGGGGGCCCCCGATCGCGGGCCAGGCCTCCGTGGGGGCACCCCCCCAGGTCCGATCGCCCCCCGCCCCCCCAGGACCCCGGGGCCCCGCTCGCGCCGCTGAGTCCGCCGTTTCAGAGGTGGTTTAAACCTCGGCGGCAGGAGAAGGCCTCCCAGCGGCGGGACTTCGGCCCATCCGGGCCGGAGATTTGAGGTAAGTTTTTAAAAAATGAAATCCCGCCGGCGCCAGCTGTTTTCACAGGCTGCCGGCGGGATTTGCACAACACCGGTTTATGACCGGCGGGAGAATTCAAAAACCTGCGGGAGCGGAAATAACGCCGCTTCCCGCCTATTCTCCGACCCTGCGTGGGGTCGGAGAATTTCGCCCCAGATCAGATGATTTGTCCCTTAATGAGCCCATTTTAACCAGTTTTTCCTGCAGTTTTTGCATTATTGTGGCTCTTAACCTGTGTTTTGAAAGGAGATAACAAAGCATTCACTTATATCATGATCTTGAGAAATAGAACTCATGAGGCAGGAGGGGCGCGCAGTGTTAGGTGGGGAAGATTACAAGTGCGAGACTATCCTTTGCTAAGGAAGGGAACCTCACAGAAGCCTTGTGAACATAGAATAGAATCACTACAGTGCAAAGGAGGCCATTTGGCCTATCAAGTCTGCACCAACCCTCTGAAAGGGTACCCTATCAAGGGTCAGGCCCCCATTCTATCCCCAGTAGCCTAACCTTTTGGACACTAAGTGGCAATTGATCATAGCCAATCCACTTAACCTGCACCGTGGGAGGAAATCGGAGCACCCGGAGGAAACCCATGCAGACATGGGGTGAAAGTACAAACTCCACACAGTTCATAAAGTAGGAACTGCAGAAGTGATTACTTATGGGCGCGATACTACAAACTGTCAAAACGGAAGCGTATTTTACAGAAACAAAATACTGCAGATGCTGGAAATCAGAAATAGCAGAAAATGTTGAAAATACTTAGCAGGTCTCAGCTGGCATCTGTGGAGAAAGGACGGAGTTGATGACTTTTCATCAGATGCTGCCTAACCGGAGTATTTTCTGTGCACATTCTACAGTTGGTTTATATGGTGGCTGCTTTGATTTGATGTTTATGGAAGATTGCGTATTGATTTTATTCTAATAATTACAGATTACATTCTAACCTTAAGACCAACTCAAGAGGTCAAGAAAACACTTCATTTTCATTTTTAGTGTCAAGTGCATTGCTTGAACTCAGGACATTGCTATGCTGCCACCCAGCGTCTTTGCAGTGGAACTGTTACATTGAATCTCAGGGCCATAATACAATTCCAGTAATGGTTCGCACCTAGCATTATAGATGGGCATTCAACGGTATAAAAACTGATCACAGACACAACAGATATCGCAAAAAAAGGTTAACACGTAAAATGACTTTACCCATTAACAAAACCTAACTTTTGAAGTGCATTTTGAGACAGAACGTTGCAACACTCAGCATTTTTAATATATCATGGATATTTGTCTAAATCAACCAGTTTTATGTGCAGTATTTATGTGCACCACGTTATCATGAGTGACATTTGCTTAATTTCTCTTCAAGCTTGAGGACAGAAACATGCCCTTGTATTAATTAAGGAATTTACAATAAATTGCTAAGGAACTTTAGTACAAGTCCAAATGACTTTGTCTCTTCCGTTTATTTAATTTTTAATAAAATATGACACATAAATTTGAAGTGGAACCAAGAAATGTTCCAAATGGATGTTGGACTTAAGATCGTATTATGATCTCACATTGCTTGTAGGTCGATGGAATATGGTATTTTGTAAGGCAAGGGACATTAAATAATGCACTTACTGTTGTAATATTTCCGGTGTTGCCAATCAACAAGTGTTTGTTGAAAGAAAGTGTAAAACGGATTCAATTGTACATCAAACTTTTATAGAATCTAAAATTAGATTAAATTTATACTGATTGGGCAGCATGTTGGTGCAGTGGTTAGCACTGCTGCCCCACAGCACGAGGATCCGAGTTCGATGCTGACCCCGGGTCACTGTCCATGTGGAGTGTGCACATTCTCCAATGTCTGTGTGGGTTTCACGCCCACAACCCAAAGATGTACATGGTATGCCACTCTAAATTGCCCCTTTATTGGAAAAAATAATTGGGTACTTTAAATTTAAAGGAAGAGAAAAAAAGAGAGTTGGTGGGTGTGGCGGAGCTGCCGCCATCCTAAATATTCTGGCCATAGAGATTTATACCAGGAGGTCTGGTGGCACAATGGTAGAGTCCCTACCTCTGGATCAGAAGCTTTGGGTTCAAATCCAATGGCAGGACTTGATGGCCATGGACAGAGCGTGCATACCGCGCGGTTCAACAGGCTGATAATCATAATGTAATAATATAATCTTTATTAGTGTCACAAGTAGGCTCACATTAACACTGCAACAAAGTTACTGTGAAAATCCTTTAGTCGCACACTACGGCATCTGTTCGAGTACACGGAGGAAGAATTCAGAATGTCCAATTCACCTAACAAGCACATCTTTCGGAACTTGTGGGAGGAAACCGGATCACCTGGAGGAAACCCACACAGACATGGGGAGAACATGCAAACTCTGCACAGACAGTGACCCAAGCCGGGAATCAAACCGGGTCCCTGGTGCTGTGAAGCAACAATGCTAACCACTGTGCTACCATGCCGCAGATCGGGAAATCGTTCTACCACTTCCCTACTATTCCCCAAAGGGGAAAAAAATGTGTGAAGATACGTTTAAGAAAGCTTGCTTTGACTATTAGCATCATAGTCCATGGTGTTTTCCCCTTCCTCCAGCAGAGACAGAGACATTCATGCAGGCGATTTCCTGTGCTTAATGAGAACATGCGGTGTGGCAGTGGTTTCCAAACAGGGGTCCAAGGACCCCCAGGGTCTGTGAAGGGTCTCCGAAAGGTCCGTGAGGTCATCAAAACTAGTAGCCACCACGTGACTGGTAAACAGTAGTTCAAACATGCAAAATTTAAAAAGAATCAGAGAAATCAAATGGGTTAATCAGAGCCAGACCTCTTTGAGCACTGGATGCCGACAAGCTGATCAGTCAGCTCCAGTGCCCTGAGAGGCCTTGTTATAATTGGTCCATTTGATTTATTCCATCTCACAGTTGAACAGAATAGCCTGTAGTCAACAGCGAAGTCAGCAGGAAGCAAATCGACCAGAAATTGGACAATGGCGGCAAGGAGAGGCTACGCATGACCCACAAGCAGTGCAGTACGGCTCAGGAAAAGAGGTGGTAGCGGCAGAGTCTGCAGGCGGGTGGGGGGGGGGGGGTGAACGGAGTATTTAAGGAGTCTATAGTAAACTATCTGAGTCGGAGCCCCAAACGGGAGCGGAAGAGATGAGGCAATTTTTGGACCAGTCCAACGGTGGAAGAGGACCTGCTGGAGGGGCTGGGGGCCCCGATTGAATTGGAGGAGATTGTCAAGGGTATAGAGGGCATGCAACCAGGTAAAGCCCCGGGGCCGGACGGTTACCAGGTAGAATTCTATGAGAAATTTTTGGAAATATTGAGCCCCTCCTGATGAGGACCTTCAATGAGGCTAGAGAGAAAGGAACCCTCCCCCCAACAATGTCACAGGCTTTGATCTCACTCATTCTTAAACGAGGGAAGGACCTGGAACTTTGCGGGTCATACAGGCCGATTTCGCTTTTAAACGTGGATGCCAGATTCCTAGCTAAGATTCTGGCCACAAGAAGTGAGGATTGCATCCCAGGGGTAATAGAGGAAGACCAGACTGGGTTTGTTAAAGGCACGAGGGGACACAGCTTTAAATTGAGGGGAGATAGATATAGGACAGATGTCAGAGGTAGGTTCTTTACTCAGAGAGTAGTAAGGGCGTGGAATGCCCTGCCTGCAACAGTAGCGGACTCGCCAACACTAAGGGCATTCAAATGGTCATTGGATAGACATATGGATGATAAGGGAATATTGTAGTTGGGCTTTAGGGTAGTTTCACAGGTCGGCGCAACATCGAGGGCCGAAGGGCCTGTACTGTGCTGTAATGTTCTATGTTCTATGTTCAGACAAATCAATACCAATGTCCGGAGACTTTTGAATATTATTATGATGCCCTCAGAGGGAGGGGAGGCGGAGGTTGTAACAGCGATGGACGCAGAGAAAGCTTTTGACCGGGTGGAGTGGGAGTACCTGTGGGAAATGCTGGGGAGGTTCAGGTTTGGTGAGGGCTTTATTGGCTGGGTGAAATTGCTGTACCAGGCGCCTGTAGCAAGTGTACGTACAAACCGGCTGAGGCCAGGGTACATCGAGCTTCACCGGGGAACGAGGCAGGGATGTCCCCTCTCCCCGTCACTATTTGCCCTAGCTATAGAGCCACTAGCTATGGCATGGAGAGCCTCGAGGAACTAGCGGGGGGGGGGGGGGGGGGGGGACATCGGGTCTCGCTATACGCGGATGATTGCTCCTGTACATTTCGGACCCTGTGGAGGGGATGGGGGAGGTTCTGTGGATCCCGAGGGAGTGTGGTAGTTTTTCAGGGTACACACTGAACATGGGGTGTGCGGGCACTGCTGCCACTGAGGATACAGGACAGGGTGGTCTCCGGCACCTGGGTGGGGGAGGGGAGGGAGTCGGATATCTACCAGGAACTACAGGAGGTGGAGGAAACCCCGGTGGAGGAGCTAGGTGAGGAGTTGGAAGCCGATCTGTGGGCAGAGGTCCTGGGCAGGGTTTTTTTTAAATGTTTTTTATTGTGTTTTCATATTTTATATCCAACAAATTACAAATTATTAGAAAAAAAACACTCAAAAATTAACGTATATTTACAGGTAAGCATCTTGTGGCCGCCCCCTTTAGCTGGCATACATATTTTACATTCCCCAATATGGCCGAGGCACATGTTTATAGGCATTTATTTACAGTTTGGTTTTGGGCCTTAGCTTGCCATCAAACCCCCATAACGAACCCGTAGCCCCCCCCCCCCCGGCTACCTTCCCCCGATTCCCGTCCATTTTCCCCTGATTCTTGGCCACCCAACTATTCTTCCTCTTGTTCGTTGGCCACAAACAGGTCCCGGAACAATTGCATTAATGGCTCCCACGTTCTGTGGAAGCCGTCGTCTGACCCTCGGATGGCGAATTTGATTTTCTCCATTTGGAGAGATTCCGAGAGGTCGGACAGCCAGTCTGCAGCTCTGGGCGGTGCTGTATATTCTCTTTTTTGCACTATGTTAATGTCCACTCTAGCTTGTTTTGTTATTATGGTTACTACTGTTTTATGAAAAATTCTTCAAAACCTTAATAAAAATACTTTTTTAAAAAAAAGGAAAGGAGGTGGTGTTTGGGCCTCGGGAAAGGAGCGGGTGGGTTTCAGGTCTCCGAAAAGGAGCTGTGTGGTTGGGACCTCAGAGAGAAGCAAGTGTGCATGTGAGGATGTGAGTGCGTTTGCACATGAATGCATTTGTGTGTGTCAGGGTATGAGAGTGTGTTTGTGTGTGTGAATGAGAGAGGGGCGTGTGTGCAATTGAGAGGGGGACGGATGAGCGTGTGAATGAGAGAGAGAGAGAGGAGGAGAGAGAGAGAGAGAGAGACAGACAGAAGACAGTGTGTGCGTTTGGGGGGGGGGGGGGGGGGAAGAAGAGAGAGAGAGAGAGGGCGAAGAGAGAGAGAGGGAGAGAGAGAGAGAGAGAGAGAATAGATGCATTTGTTAGCAATTAGAATCAGCTTTCCAGCATCATTCCTCTCAGGAAAAATGACAAACAACATTTATTTTTAAATCACAGAATTTTTAAATTACCAGATTAATATATGCATACATATGGTTAGAAAAGACTAGTGAACATTTAATTTATAAGTTTGCACCTATTTCACGGCAAAATAAAAAGGAGCATTGACATTATGATACTTGGGGGTTCCCCAACACTTTTAGGAGGTCACGAAGGACTCCGCAGATGGAAAGTGTGGGAAACTCTGTGGTACAGCATGAGCACCTGGAGCTTTGTCCATGAAAAACAAGTCAGTAACTTTGCAAAGTTTCTCCATTGTGGGTTCATTATCCAGCTCTGCCATGACAGACAGGCTTTCTATGGTATCTAGAACTTCCCCAGTGACAGTGTTGTCACTAGAGTACAACTCAAGGTAGTGTTCCATCCATCTCTCCAACTGTTTATTGCAGCCAATGACGATTCCGCCGCCTTGTTTTCAATAGAGCCAGTTTCTTTGCAGTTAGACCGGTTGCCTTTTTGATTCCTTCATAAATGTCCAGCATTCCCTGTGGCAAAGGACATCTGAATATTCTAACAAAGTTGCAACCAGTAGTCGTAGGCATATCGGTTCGCAGTCTGTTGGACTTTTTTCTGAATGGCTTAGTGCATTCATAATCTTCTCATTCAGATCTCTCTTGCAATTAATGAGAGTAGACTGCTTGGCTTAAAGACAGGTTCCAAGACAATGTCAGCATTTTTCCACTCTTACTTGCCATATATCAAGAGTGTGCTATTGCAGATGGAGTCTTGAAGTATGTTCCATTTCAATTCTGCACTCTGCGTGGTAATGCCAGACAGCATCTGTTCAACTGAATCGAGAAATTGTTGTTATTTTCAAATCTGGCTCGGCAACATACCTGATGTTGTTAGGACAGCATTCCTACTTTGAATGGAAATACTTCAAGGGTTGCATCTACGCCAGGGAGTGGTCTGTATCAAAGTCAGTGCTGCGGTAGCTGTTTGTGGTGAGAATGCTGTTCAGGGAGTCATGCCTGGTGATGATTAGATCCAGCTGGTGCCAATGCCCTGATCTGGGATGTCTATGGTACACGTTATGGAATGGTTTCTTCGAAAAGAAGGTATTATTTGCAAAAAAACTCATGGTAGCAAAGTTAAAATATTCTCTGTATGTTGTCGTTTACCTTTACTTGCAGGCTACGATTCCCGAGGTAGGAGGATCGTGCCCACTCGGTTGCACTGAAATCCCTAGGTAGATAAAGATGCTCTGACTTCGGGATTGTCCTGATAGCCATGTCAAATTCCTCTTAGAAATGGTCCTTCACCTCTGCAGTGGATCATAGTTATGGAGCGTAGATAGCCATAAGGTGAACTGGCCCTGTTTGAGCAGATAGGCGAATGGAGAGAACACAATAGGATTCCAGGTTCAATTCCCCGCTGGGTCACTGTCTGTGCGGAGTCGGCACCTTCTCCCCATGTCTGCGTGGATTTTCTCAGAGTGCTCCCACAGTCCAAAGACATGCAGGTTAGGTGGATTGGCCATGCTAAATTGGTCCAAAAATGTTAAGAGGGGTTATTGGGTTACGGGGATAGGGTGGAAGTGAGGGCTTAAGTGGGTCGGTGCAGACTTGATGGGCCGAATGGCCTCCTTCTGCACTGTATGTTCTAAAGAACACATTCTGAACCATTTGTTTGGGGTTTTATCATCAAGAGTAGCAGGTTCCTAACAGCAGAGCCTGCACCTTTTCATATGCTTGCTTTGAACTGTTCCTGGCCAGATAAATGCTTAATGTTTTCCTTTCAGTGATCTGCTCTCAGTGGTCTCTTAGCTCCACATCGATAACAGATGTCTTGAGGAAGTTATTGACCAGTTGAAAGTCATAGGTTAATCCAATGCATTTGGTCCTGATGTTCCAGCTTACCAAACAAAGAGTTGGCATCTTTTATCTTTTCATTTGATTGTCTGGTGCAATTCACTTGTTGAGCAGAGTCTCAAAGCTCCAAGCACCTGGTGACGCAAATGGATCTTGGCGGGTCAGCAGCTTACTCTGCCGACTTAAAATGGACGGTGGTTGACTAATGGGTCAGAGTGCAACCCCCCCCCCCCCACCACCACCAACATGGAGACAGCCAGTAACAGCTGTTCTCAGCACCAATTGATTTTGCCCATCATTCGTAACTGCCATCCACAACTTTGTGTTAGTCCTCTGCAGCAAAGTTGGAGTGTCCACTCCAGGGCGCAAGCCTGGGGAAAATTTAAGGAGACCTATGCTGCCCTTATGTCAGGGTCCCCCCTCTTGATCTCCCCAGATGAGTCTAAAGGAACGCACATTTGGCAGTGGCATATTGCAGTAGTTGCCATAAAGATGGCATACTTAGACATCAGTCTGCCTTTGCGCGAAAGGTCTGGAAGGAGTTCCCTAGGTTGCCGAGATACACCCTACTGGAGCGATTGCTGCTTCCGGATGTGAAAGGAAAGGATAGAATTGGAGATTTATACAGGTGGCTGGGAGAGCAGGGAGGCAAGCGGATGGTGATGATTAAGGAAAAATGGGAAAGGGAGTTGGGAGGAGAGATCAATTGGGGAGTATGGAGTGAGGCACTGCGTAAGGAAAACGGGACCTCCTCATGCTCAAGGATGAGCCTGATACAGTTTAAGGTTGTACACAGGGTACATATGACTCGGGCAAGAATGAGTGGGTTCTTCCAGGGGGTGACGGATGTGTGCGAGAGGTATGGGCGGGGGTCAGCAAATCACACGCACACGTTCTGGGGTTATGAAAGGTTGGAGAGATTCTGGGCGGGAGTGTTCGTGGTCCTACCAAGGATAGTGGGGGAGGAGGTTGACCTGGACTCTTTGGTGCCGATATTTGGGGTTTCAGAGAAGCCGGAGCTTATGAAGATGCGGAAAGCCGATGTTGTGCCCTTCACTCTTTGATTGACGGCTCTTACTGGATTGGGGGTCAACTCGCCACTTCAGGGGGTGGGGTAGCGGCCCATTTGGCTGACCTGCACAACTTCTTGCGGCTGGAAAAGATAAAGTATGAGCAAAGACGCTCAGCAGATGGGTTTGAGACAAGGTGGGGAATGTTCTTGACCATGTTTGAGGAGTCGTTCGTCGCGGGGAGTGGGGGGGTGTTCGGGTGAAAAGGGGGGGAAAAATTGTACAAATTGTATAGTTGACTATTGGGAAGTTTGTTTCCCAGGGTGTTTAGGTGCTGTAACTTTTTTTGACACATGTTTATAATAAAATACATTTTAAAAAAGCAAGCCCTTTGTGGCGCTGCTGCCTCAGGGCACCAAGGATCCGGGTTCGATCCCGTCCCCAGGTGACTTTCCATGTAGAAGGGCGGCATGTGGCACAGTGGTTAGCATTGCTGCCTACGGCACCGAGGAGCCGGGTTCTAATCCCGGCCCTGGGTCACTGTCCGTGTGGAGTTTGCACATTCTCCCCGTGTCTGCTTGGGTTTCACCCCCACAACCTAAAGATGTGCAGATTAGGTGGATTGGCCACGCTAAATTGCCCCTTAATTGGAAAGAAAAATAATAGTTGGGTACTCTAAATTTATTTTAAAAAACAAAACTGTTCATGTAGAGTTTGCACATTCTCCCCTTGTCTGGGTGGATCTCATCCCCACAACCCAAAGATGTGCAAGGGAGGTGGAAGTGCCCTTAATGGGAAATGAAATGAATTGGGTACTTTAAACTTATTTTAAAAAGCAAGAGCTTTAACTGATTAGAAACAAATTAACAGAAATTTGTGCACCATTGCATTATTTCCACCAAAGGAAAACAAGACAAACACTTGCTTTATACAACATTTAATAAAAGCAAAAACGTTACATTAAGATTAGAATAGAAGATAGAAAAACACTGCATTAATTGACTGAGCAAAAGTATATTCGCTAAATCTCAGTAAAGGAATAAAGGCCTGCAATTGCAAACTCTGGCAAGCTTTTTAAGCATGAGCATACTAAGTTTCAGTCAGCCAGTTCTGCTTTAAGGTAGAACACTTCAATTTTACTAAGCAATCATGAAAAATACTAATTGTACAATTGGTATTTTCCCTCTAGATCTCATAAGTAAATTATGTTCCTTCTGCAGGCATTGTAAATTCTGAAAAATCAGTCGTGTTTTGTTTATCACCATACTTTCTAACAAAACTTATTGATTCACTAAAAAACAAAAACAAAAAAAACTTCTCAGATATTAAGCCACATATTCAATAATGCTAGTAGGTTACCACCACTTAAGAATCAAGTCAGGCGTTTCCCCCAACAAATCCATAACCATAACTAACAGAAATTGAAATTCCAAGAATGTAAATATACATTCATAGCTTTGGCTTTATTCAAGGCTCTGAATCCAGAAATGGGAGCTG